>NC_034591.1:144325308-144344597 GCF_900095145.1 Mus pahari
AGAAGGTACCACAGAGAGTGCTAAGAAGGTTTATTCTTTTGTTTTAGGATGAAATGTTTTATAGATATCTGTTAGATCCATTTGGTTCATAACTTCTGTTAGTTTCACGGTGTCTCTGTTTAGTTTCTGTTTCCTGGATCTGTCCATTGATGAGAGTAGTGTGTTGAAGTCTCCCACTATTATTGTGCAATGTGTGCTTTCAGTTTCAGTAAAGTTGCTTTTATGAATGTGGGTGCCCTTGCACTTGGAGTATACATGTTCAGAATTGAGATTTCATCTTGGTAGATTTTTCTTTAGATGAGTATTAAGTGTCTTTCCTTATCCTTTTTGATAAATTTTGGTTGAAAGTCGATTTTATTTGATATTAGAATGACTACTCCATCTTGTTTCTTGGGTCCATTTGCTTGGAAAATTGTTTTGCAACCTTTTACTCTGAGATAGTGTCTTGTCTGTCTTTGTCACTGAGATGCATTTCCTGCATGCAGCAAAATGCCGGCTCCTGTTTACATATTCAGTCTGTTATGTCTTTTTATTGGGCAATTGAGTCCATTGATATTAAGAGATATTAAGGAAAAGTGATTGCTACTGCCTGTTTTTGTGTTTTTGCTGTTGTTTTTGTTGTTGTTACAGGTGAAATTATGTTTGTGTGGCTATNTTNTTNTGGGTTTGTTGAAAGATTACTTTCTTGCTTTTTCTAGGGTGTAGTTTCCCTCCCTGTGTTGGTGTTTTCCATCTGTTTTCCTTTGTAGGGCTGGATTTGTGGAAAGATATTGTGTAAATTTGGTTTTGTCATGGATATCTTGGTTTCTCCATCTATGGTAATTGAGAGTTTTGTTGGGTATAGTAGCCTGGGCTGGCATTTATTTTCTCTTAAGTCTGTATGACATCTGTTCAGGATTTTCTAGCTTTCAAAGTTTCTGATGAGAAGTCTGGTGTAATTCTGATAGGTCTGCCTATATATGTCAGTTTACCTTTTTGCCTTACTGCTTTTAATATTCTTTCTTTGTTTAGTGCATTTGTGTTTTGATTATTATGTGACAGGAAGAATTTCTTTTCTGGTCCAGTTTATTTGGAATTCTGTAGACTTCTTATATGTTTCATGGGCATCTCTTTCTTTAGGTTTGGAAAATTTCTTCTATAATTTTAAGATATTTACTGGCCCTTTAAGATGGGAATTTTTGATCTCTTCTATTATCCTTATGTTTGGTCTTGTTTTTGTGTCCTGGATTTCCTGGATGTTTTGGGTTAGGATCTTTTTTGCATTTTGCATTTTCCTTGACTGTTCTGCCAATGTTTTCTATGATATCTTCTTCCCCTTAGATTCTCTCTTCCATCTCTTGTATTCTGTTGGTGATGCTTATATCTATGACTCCTGATCTCTTTCCTACATTTTCTGTCTCCAGGATTGTCTCCCTTTGTGATTATTTATTGTTTCTAATTCCATTTTTAGATATTAAATGGTTTTGTTTGTTTCCTTCATCTGTTTGTTTGTGTTTTCCTGTGATTCTTTAAGGGATTTTTGAGTTTCCTCTTTAAGGGCTTCTAGCTGTTTACCTGTGTTCTCCTGTATTTCTTTAAGGGAGTTATTTATGTCCGTCTTAAAGTCCTGTATCATCGTTATGAGAAGTGATTTTAGATCTGAATCTTGATTTCCCGGTGTGATGTTGTATCTAGAACTTGCTATGGTGGGAGAACTGGGTTCTGATGATGCCAAGTAACCTTGGTTTCTGTTGCTTATATTCTTATGCTTGCTTCCAGACATCTAATTACCTCTTGTGCTACCTGTCTTTGCTATATCTGACTAGAGCCTGTCCTTTCTGTAATCCTGGTTGTGTCAGAACTCCTCATAGTCCAGCTGTCTGTGATCTTGTGATTTTGGGATCCTGTGATCCCGAGATCCTAGGTGTGTCAGATTTCCTAGGAGTCAAGCTGCCTCTGGGCCCCTAAGATCCTGATGTGACCAAGCTTTTGTGATCCTGTGATCCTTTAATGCTGGGTGTATTAGAGCACCTGAGAGTGGAGCTTCCTTTGGGCATTGTGGGACTGGCTGTGTATTCCACACCTAAAGTCTGCTCAGGGCATCTGCTTAGACTGGAAGGAACCCAAGCCACTGATCAGTGGTGTTCCTGTGTCCCTGGATCCTGCTGGTCCCAGTTACTCCTGGTGGTATTAGGACAAATGTTGTGTCCTCCTCACCTCTGATCCTAAGTGAGGACCAGTTTTAAGGATAGGAGCTGAGTAGACAGACAGGAAGTTTGGTCTGCTCATCTGAAATCTGTGTTTAGTATTATCTTTCATTTCTGTTCTTTCAGATGTGTTCTATGAATTTATGTTAGATTATATTCCACATTATTTTCTCATTTTCTATTCAGACTGGAGCTCTTTATGTTCTTAGAGCTTGGTTTATCCCTAGCAGGTGGGGTGTCAATTAATAGTCAATACATCACTTAACGTGTTGGAATATATTTTTTTCTGATATGCAATTTTAAAACTACATATATTCTTGATAGTTTATGGCTAGTTTGCTTAAGACCATGTGTTGTTCTTCTGTGTCAGTGAATCTAACTGAAAAGTCTTCACAGTTTCTTGCTCTCATCATTCTAGAGACAGAGTCAGTTGGAACTCTGTTAGTTTGAGGCTAGACTCATCTACATAGTGAATTCCAGGTCAACTGCCCCTTCACAGAGGCCCTGTCTCAAAGAAGGGACGAAGTTTCTCGTTTTGTGTCAGGGGGGAAATTCAGCAGTGAAACTTCCCCCAAATACCCAGAGGCATTAAAATGAGGAGTATCTACTCTTGAGGTGAGGTCTATGTGGAAGGAGAATGTCACACATGAGTAAACCTGCCATGATGCAAACCATTCCTTTGTATACAGACATAAAAAGAATTTCAGAAAATTTAAAAAAATAAAATAAAAAAAAAATCAAAAACAACAAAAAAAAAGTATCTACCAATGGGAAATGGAGCAAAGAGAATGTGGGGACACTTTTACAATGTTTTTGTGACTGAAAGAAATTCTATAGAAAATTCAAGTTAAAACTAGACAAGATAAAAGCTATATTAGATGAAGCAAAAACACATTTCTTTCTTATGGACTGTTAGGACCTGGCATAAAATTTAAAGGATCATGTAAAAATAAATCGCTAGAGTTCTTTGCTCAACAATAAGGATTTCAAAGCATTGATGGTAGGGTAAGAAGCCTTCAGGGACTTTTAACATGGGGGCTGTATACTGTACATATTGCACACACAAAAAAATAGCAAAATAGTTGGCTCTGCATGGAGAAAAACATATGTGCACATGTACCTATTAAGAACCATTGGAGGCTAAGGAGTTCACTCATTAAGTTTAGAGCACTTTTTACTCTTGAAGAGGACCTGGGTTCAGTTTCCAGAATTCACTTGGCGAGTTATAAGTGATTGTAACTCAAATTTCAAGAAATCTGATACCCTCTTTCACCTCCGTGGGCACCAAGAATGCAGGTGGCACACAGACATGCATCCAGGAAATATATTTGTACACATAAATATTGTGGGATAGTTGCTCACACTATGAACTCAGAGATTGTATTGTTAAGTGGAAAAACCTATTTCTAATTGTGGTGTGGCTCAGCCCTAGCATACTCCTTTAATCCGAAAGTTTTCTGCTTAAATATTGTGAACAGGCTTAATTAAAGTCAACCATAGGTCAAGAGGTGAAGCAAGCAACCAGTTGACAGGGAGTGAACACAGGGGAAAAAAAAACATATAGAGAAGAGGAGGAAGTCAGGAGAATGGATAGAGAGATGCACAGGAAGTAGAAAGGAAGGACATTAGTTTGAAGGATTATAGAGGTGGGCTTAAGGGACTCTCTTTGTATCTTTCCTGAAGACTTTTTTCATGCTGCAGCACTGGAATGAAACACACTACCCTCTTATCACTGAAGATTCATTGATGTGAGATGTTGACACAGGCACTCACCAGACAGAGCAGCCACTGGCCAGTGCTTATTCCTGAATAAAACTTCTGGATTTGCACTCTAAAGGGAAAGGCTGTAGCCACTCTCTGGAGTGATTAGCAATCCAGAAAGATTTTACATGATGAATATGCTGGTTAGTTCTTTGTCAACTGGACACAAGATAGAGACCTCTAGGAAGAAGGAATCTTTGTTGGAAAAAAAAAGAAAAAAAAGAAAAGAAAAGAAAAAAAAAAAGCCTCCATCAGAAAGCAAGACTATAGGACATTTTCTTGATTAGTGATTAATGTAAGAGAGTTCAGCCCACTTTGGGTGGTGCCACCCCTGGCAGGTGGTTGGGGGTTGTATGAGAAATCAAGCTGAGCCTACTATGAGCAGCAGGCCAGTAAGCAGTGTTCCTCTGCGGTTCTGCATCAGTTTATGTATCTAGGTTCCCTCCTTGCTTTTTCTCAGTAATAGACTGTGATGGGAAAAAGTCAATAATTAGTTTTCACCCAAGTTGCTTTTGATCAATGTTTTATCACAGCAGCAGAGAAACGAAGTAGGTCCATAGTAGTACTTAAATAGAATTAATGATTAATGAATTAATGATAACTTTATCATCAGTATGTTAACATGTTATTTTGGAATTTTTACCTGAATCATGGATTTTATTTCTCAGAATAAACCTATCTAGGAAAGTACCTAATATGTTATCCAAATAGATCTTGAGACTGAGTAAGCTTAACTAATATTTTATAATAATGACAAAAAACCAGTAATGCTATGGTCTGAAGGATTATGTTCTCCCTTCATGTATTGACACACCCAGATGGCCAAGGTCCTGGCATGAAGACTTGTGGCCTTTGAGACATGAGCAGGTCATGAGGAGGAGTCCCTATAAGTGGAATTAGTGCCCTTAGATAAGCACACATACAAAATAAAATACTTTCTTGTCAGTCTACCATGTGAAAATGAGACTAGAAGACATCATCCATAAGACAAATGATGTCAGATTCGCTACCTAAATTATCTTGGACATTCTGTTGTTTATGAACTTTGCATCTCATAACAAATTTTATGACAATATAAATGTACTACAGCAATTGGCTTTACCATAATTATATAGTTCTGAAGACCAGAAGTTCAGAATGGATTGAATTGGGCCCAAATTAATACTTCACTCATTTTTCGTTTGGAGGGTTGAGAGCAAACTCTGTTTCCTAGCTTTGACAGTCTCTAAACACTGTGTGTTTACCATAGCAATGGTCTTGTGCTCCACCTTCAGAGCCAACAGTATATTACCGTCTGCTTTCTGTCTGTCAGTGATGTTCTTGTCTTTTCTAGTGAGGAACTCCAGGATTAAGTGAGGCTATCTGTCTAACCCAGAAAACTCTCTTCATCTCAAGATCCTTAATTTAACCACACTGGAAGGACCCTCTGTAATGTGAGGTAACATATTTAGAAGTTTGGGAATTGGGACAAGTGTGTCTTTGGAGACATTATGCTGGGTATTTTTTGTGTGTCGAATTGAAACACCCATGGCTTCAGCGGCCATATGGAAGACAGTCTTGTTTTGCTATAAAAGGTGTGGCATTTTGTATCACAATATACTGTGTTTTATGGTCTTCACTCATTTAGCATCTCTATCACCCATCAGATTATCAAAGGGAAGATTCAAGACAGTGAGGCAGAGGAAAGTACTTTTCATGATTGTTTTTGTTCTCCTTTTACTTGTTCAACTATTAGAATATATCAAGTTCTTATGACAGCCTTTGATATTAGTCACTGGAAATCTCTCTGTGGGTAGCAATGACTAACCCAAATGGGCTTTTTCTTTTCCTTTTATATTCAGTTAGTCACTAATTTTTGTCTTCTGAACAGATCCTTAATGTTAAAAGTCGAGAGAAAGAAGCAAATCTCCTTTCTAAGTGGTGTTACCACCACTCTAGCCATGTGTCCCCTTCCTTCACATTGCAACTTCCTGCAGAGCAATCAGGCCACAGGTCACAGAATCTCAAATGGCATTGGGTAGGGTGAAGAATACAGTTCTCACAAGGCCCAATTTCGTCTTCAGAACTGAAAACTTCATTTATACTGTATCAGTTATTGGACATAGAGATGCATATGGATCTAATCAGGACAACTTGACTCAGACATCACATTTACAGTTACCTGGAGTTATTTTTAGTCTTCCTTCTTTTTATAATGTGTGTTTAATTAAGCTTCGGTAATGCCTCAGACGTATTCACTTCACTTCTATCTCTTTGGAACTTCCTTAAACTGGAAGGTATTTTTCTCAAGCTTATAAATGACTTTCCTATTTAGCTGATGCCTACAGTTATTTCAGCTGTAAATCATGCTAGTACTTCCTAACCTGAGTTCTTGACTCTGAATTTTCTTATATCAGTGCTCACAGAGAAAATTATTGTCTTTTCTGACTTCTCAGAACAAGCCAAAAACAAGTGTTACTTTTAGTCTCAGGTGACTCTCATACAGGGTAACTGTGGCCGTCCTGGCACAGTGGCTGGATACAATCTAGAGGTGAGTGGATGTTAAGTGATTATTCATATCTTTATAACCCCATGACTGATTTACAAATAATTTTTAACATAGGAACTGTATTAGTAAGGTAGAAAGTGAAAGATTTTAAACTAGTCGAGCCCTCAGCAGTAATTTTTGACCTTTGTTCTTCTTACTTTTTCTTGTTTTTACAGAAGTTTCCAGCAGATTGTTTGACTATATCTTCTGTCACTTACAGGGAACTTAGACATATTAACCTCTTGCCCAAAAGCTCATCTGGAAGGCGAAACTATTAGTCTCAGCCTCATTGGCTAAATTAGAACATTTACTGCAATGTGTCATTACTATGTCTGGAGAGCAGTGAGTGGGTAACAGTAAGCTGAAGTTTTATGTTGTCCCAACAGAAGGGGTCTCAGCAGTGGTTTGGCCATTATCCTGGCTTTCTGTTTGGGGATTTTTAATTTTTTATTTTATTTTTCTGTCATAGGGGTAAGAAGCTGTGAGTGTTGATTGTCTATCTTTGTTGTATTTTAGAACCATTATATAGTTGTCATGAAGCATTGAGCTGACCCAAAGGTCAGGACCCTGGATACAGGGGAGAGGAGTGTCTAAGTTACTCCTGGCGTCAGCTCCCATGAAGGTCCATCAGAGAAGTAGAATTTCTACATAAAGGCTAATGGAAATTGTTGTGGATTTTTCACCAGAGAACACTGCCTGGATTCAAATTTAAGCCAATAGAAATCTTTATTAGCTGGCTGGAGAGCACACTCAGTATTCAGGATCCCAGTGTACCACAAAGCCTTTATGAAAAAAAAAAAAAAACCCAAAACATATCCTGGGTTGACACACTTCAGTTAACAAGAACAGTTAGTCAGAAGCAGAACTAAAGAAGTAAATAAAAGCAAGGTTAGTACATTTAGGGGATGTCCATCACTATGGACTTTGATGGATCTGATATTTGTTTTCATTTTGGCAGGTGGTGCCATCTATGTGCTGAGTCTAATGGCCTGAATGGTACTTCAATCATGGAGTTGTGCCAAGGTCTGGGCACCTGTTACAGAAGCCTAAAAAAAAAAAAAAAAAGTGTAGGAATTGATAGCAATGGGTTTCAAATCAGATTGGTCCCTGCAAAAAGGAGTATTGATATGATATTGGTGCCATGCTGATATAGAGAAGCCATCAGGCTGAAGCACAAGGAGCCAAGACGGGAGACAATATACACAATGATAGGACAAAGATGAATGAATCTAAAAGGAGCAACAGAAGTTGCAGGAAAGAAAGAGGGTGGCAAGAAAGAACATGTTGTTTAGAAAGACAGTAATCACTATATTCTCAAAAGAAAATAGTAAGCCAGACAAGAGCTGTCTGAGTTAAAGAAACAGATGAGCCTTCAGGCAGCCATGGGCCTGGTTACCACATTTCAAACAGGATGTTGGTTTTTTTTCTTTTTTCTTTTCTTTTTTTTTCTTTTTTTTTTCTTTTTCTGTTTGGTAGATGTGATAAGGAGTTATGATAAAGTAACTGCATGACAGATAACCCAAATTTTTCATCCCTTTGAAAATAACCTTCTTTGGTTTTATGCTAGTTCGGTAGTTATAAAGTATGGCATTTCAAAACATCATGAACTTAATCTCTTTTATTTTATATAATTTTTAGTTAGCTCACAAAATAATGAGCTACATTATGGCATTTCATGCATGTAGATTTCCAAGGATGTAGATCATTGTGCTTTGTTGGGATCTGCCCTTCTATCATGCTCCCTTTACCTTCCACTGATGACACCCCAACATATATTATACATTCAAGTGTAGATTTTTTTGTGTGACCCTGAACTGGGTTGTTATTGTTTATAACAATAACATGGGGGAATGAAGAGTTTTAAGTTTCTTAAGTTAGGTTTATTATTTGTCTTCCTTGGCCATAAGGTGTTTTTGAGGAAACCCTTAAGTATACATTCCCCATTTTTCCTTGTGGTTACCAGTGATAGGAATTAATTGCAATAATAGAGATGTATCCTCAAGGATTCTGTGAAATGTACATGTCCCAGAAGACAGTGATACCATGGAAGAAGACTGGGGTGAAGTGAGTCATTTGATTAACAAATCAAATAAGCTAGTTGGAAAAAAAAGAGTAGAAACTCATTTGGGGTTACAGAATAAAGCATGTGAAAGAAAAGCCCGGGGAGTCTCAGGGGAAGGTGGTGCTATGTATAAATGACCTCTAAATGTCATGGTTCTGGGGCAAGAGTTTTTGGCCCAAGGCCTCCCTTCCTTAGTTCTCTAGATCACTTACTTCCATTTTCCAGAGTAGCTTTCTCTTCTTTAATAAATAGTCTCAATTTCTATCACTCACTATTCATGTGCTCCCAGTCTACTTCTGTTTAGGACAAAAAAAAAAAAAAAAAAAAAAAAAAAAAAAAAAAAAAGAAAAGAAAGAAATGAAACGAAAAGAAAAGAAAAGAGAACAGAAAAGAAAAGAAAAGAAAAGAAAAAGAAAGAAAAGAACTGTCAGCAGATGTCCTACACCTACAACAATATTTCATATTGGTTGGTCAGACTTTTTCATAAGCCTTGACTACTAACAGAATAATACCTTCAAGTTATGTACAATAAACTGATAACTTACTTGCAGCATAGATAATAACTAACTGTGGTGGTTTCAATAAGAATGGCCCTTGAAGGTTCATCTATTTGAATTCTTGGTGATTGGGGAGTGCCAGTCCTTGAGAGGGAGTAGGAGGTATGGTCTTGTTGGCGTCGGCGTGGCCTTCTTAGAGAAAGTGTGTTCCTGGAGATGGGCATTGGGATTCAGAAGCCTAAGCTGGGCTCAGTGGCTCTCTTTTCTGCTGCCTGCAGATCCAAATGTAGATTTCTCAATTCTTCCGCACCATTTTTTTGGTGCATGCCTCCATGCTCCCTGCCATGATGACATGGATTAAACCTCAGAAAATGTCAGCCAGCCCTAATTAAATGATTGTCTTAGTAAGCAGTGCTGTGGTCTGATGTGCCAGGAAGCATTTGTGAGCCCCAAAAGACCACTAAGGAGCCATCTCCAATGTAATAATATTAGGGTCCCTTTATTACAAGCTCAGGCTTGGGCTCTTCTCCAACCCAACCCTGACACAGCAGGACAGGAAGGGAAGGTGGAGCAGCCCTGAGCCCTCAGCAGGACAAGTTTTTAATAGGAAAATAGGAGCAAGCAAGGGGGTAAAAAAGGGGGGGGTGTCTAGTCTGGCAAGCATCTAATAGAATGACTATAAGCCAACAGGTGGGTGCTCTGAGGCAAGACTGTGGAAAATTACAAACGGTCTGAAAGTACATTAATCAGATTAATCTTTAACTGTTGCTAGGAAGTAGCCAGGGAGTAACTCTGGCCAAGGACAGGCCATGAGGTCCTTTCTGATACATGGGTGCAGTTTGAGTTCTACTTCAGGTCAAATTCTCAGGATTTTTTTTTTTTTCTTTTCTTTATTTTTTAAGATGGAGGCCGATTCTCAGATGGATGATGTTTGGCATCTCATGGCTATGGTGTCTCAGCAATAGAACACTGATGCTATGCATAAGTCTGATATACGTTTTTTTTTTGTTTGTTTGTTTTTCCATCATACCATGCCTAAATACATACTTGCTCTTACTTTATTAACATCCTTTATCATAGCTCATTAAGTCGCCAGATTATACACTAGCCAGGGTTGAATTCAGGAGCACATATGGAGGGAGCAGTGTGAGGGTGGGCTGCTTGGGTCTGAGCTTTTTTTACTGAAACTGTCTTACAATCTCAGGAAATGAAAATTGTGTGTTGATTCCCAGGGTTGCTGTAATGATTAAACTGCATATTAAGTGCAGAGTGGATATTATTTGTAGGAAAGTTCAAGTTAGTCTCATGACAAAACGTAGCAAGCTTGGTAGTAGAGTGCCTGTCTAGCATGCGCAATGCACTGGAATCAATCCCCATCCCCACCAAAACGAAGCCCAAATAAGGCTTCTTATGACCCTTGAGTCAAAACGCTCTACTTTGTAGTATTCTGGGATGCGAAGGGATGCTAACGTATAAGTCACATAGAATATGTATCCTTAGCTATAACAAAGAGGAAATGAAAGAGACAATTATAAATAGAGAATATCAACACAGTATTTGGATTAAATAATTATGGAAATATAAAGTATTTAAATTATTCCCATTGAAGGAAGAAGACTTTAAAAACTGTTTGCTATTGCTTTCCTTATGGTAACTAGACGTCTAGCACCATTGTCCTAAGACAGGTTAAGGAAAAGATGAAGCTAACTGCCATTTGCTCGAATGGCCAACTAAAATAGAATGATTATTCTTTATCACATTTGAACTTTTGAACACAAATATAAAGAAGGAAGCAAGTCTATTTACATTTGGCTAATGTCCATCTGGCTGTCCTCTAGGCTAGGGACAAACATTTTATATTACTTCCTTATTAAATGCATGGGAACAGAACAAATCCTTAAAACTATTAGAGAGGTTATTATAATAACCTCCTGCAGTCTCTAGTGTATATCATGATCTTCCAGCTATTTCAGCATGTTCCAAAATTTTTATTTATTTAATTATTTTATCAGATATATCAGATATAGCTAGTTTTTCTGGCAGACAAAGCCTTTCTTGTTGAACATACCCTAGAAGCACCAAGGGAGATCTTCATGGATGAAGATATGTTCTACAGTGTAGACAGGAAGCAAAGGAATCAGGGTATTATGAAAACTCTTCTTCAACTATCAGACCAAACATGCATAGCAATCAAAACCTTTGTACATTCAAAAGTGATATTAATGCAAGCTTTTCAATGTCTCTAACAAGCTGTAGTCAGCAACACTCAAGATACTCCGCACCTAGGCAATTCCCATTTCTGTGCAAATGCTTTTATTACCCCACATGGGTTAATCATTTCCTGACATTTTGAACTTAATATTTAGAGAGGGCTTCATTCTAAGATCATAGACTAGAGGCTGCCTCAGTGTGTGCCAATAAAGATGAGAGTCAAAATAAGAAAAGTCAGAAGGGATATAGAGGAAAGGTTTTGGGTCTGGATTGGAAGAAAAGAAGTAACAGCTACAAAGAAAGAGAGGGAGACAGAGAGAGAGAGAGNGAGAGAGAGAGAGAGAGAGAGAGAGAGAGAGAGAGAGAGTCCTACCTGGCAAACACTACTCCACCCTCCCTTCATATCAGGTAGAAGGAACAAGGAAGAGGAACCAGGAGGTTAGGAGGAGCTTGACATGTCTGTTTGGCTCCTCAGGTGGATTGACTAGTCCTACCATCAAGGCTCAAGGCACTGGAAGAAGATGGCCTGAAAGGGCATGTACCCAGTGTACTCAGCAGTTCACTAAGAAGCGAGGTTGAACCCAGGCAGAGAAGGAATTGGTCCCCAAGGACTTAGAGCAAGTTCTAGATGGTGATTACAGGAATTTGAAATCCAGTGCCCACAGGATCACTCTCCTCTGTCACATCAGGAGCCAGCAATCTGAGCGCAGTTAAAGAGAAGACTTGGGCAGAATACAGCTTCCACCCACCAGAATGCAGCAAAGGGAAGGTACTTTGGTCTATGCATGGGCACCACTTCAAAGAAAGATTAAAGGAGTCAGTCTGAAGTCAGTGCACCAACCGCCCACCTGCACCGTGGGAGCCTAAGAAGCTTCAGAATCCTGAGAAGGATGTGGGTGAAGACTTGGGGTGGGGTGGATTGCCCAAAGGTGGAGAAAAATAAATAGCAGAAATGTGATAAGCAATCCTGAACATCTGTCCCACCCACCACAGGGTGTAAAAAGTGGGCAGAGCCTCCTTAACAGGAAGAAGGAAGCACAGCAGATAGGTTTGGCTAGGAAGAATCGTAGGTCAAGAATTCAATACCTGCCATCCCATTTGATAGCTGTTTGAGGCTATATGATTTTTGAAGCTTTAACGTTTATTTTTTCTTATTTTATTACATATATAGCTTTACAACATTATTATAACACCCCACTAAGATATTTGAACAAGTTGATAGCTTCTCAACAAGGGGAAACAAAGATGATGAGCCAAAGATTTCAAAGTTCTGCTTAAAAAATGTTCAGTGACCAAACAGAGGACCAAAAGAAACAGATAGATAATTTAATTCAAGGCCAGAACAAAAAGAGTTATAAAATATCTTCAAGGTAGAGATAAGAAAGTTAACAAAGTGGATGAAAGAATCAGTAACTTAGAGGAAAAAAATTAAAATATGAAGGAAAAAAGTCAGCACGGAAGTAGAGATACCAAAAGTACCACAACTACCACCATCAACAAAAACAAAACAACAACAAAAACAAAAATAACAACAACAAAAAACAAAATACAACAAACCAAATAAACAGAAAGCCTACAGGTGAGAGAACCAAAGACAAGGTAGAATGAACAATGGGCTTCTTATCATAGTGTGGGCACTCTAGTCATACCAGCATTGTGTGGTTACCTGCACAAGATTAGGCCAGTCAACATTCCAGTGGGCAGCACTGATTGGATTCTGTGATTCATAAAGAAAAAAAATGTTGATATGAAGGTGTAGGATACAGGTTAAAGAATGTTTGGAGAGAATGGAAAGAAGTCTGGGTGGATATGATCAAGATACACTGTATATAAAATTATCAAAGAATAAATGATGTTCTAAAAACAAACAAAGAAACAGACAACCACAGCAAAAAGCAGAAAGTACCATCAATAGGGGAAAATTAATCAGAAGAACCATCGCAGGTATGAAGAACAAGGTTGCATCATTAATACATATACACAGAAAACAAACATACATAAAGACAATAGTCAATGATCCTGAGCTAATCAATAATAATTTCTCAAGCTTAAAGAAACATGTAAACATGAGAGGTACTTAGAATCCCAAAAGACATGACCAAAGAAGCTTTGCCCTAACATATCATAGTAAGACTTCAAAAAATGCATTCAAAAGAACAGGACTAAAAGCTACAAGGGAGAAACACCAACTAACACATAAAGGCAGAAAGAAGGGAATAACATCAGTGCTCTTGTTAGCCATTATAAAAGCCAAGGAAGCACAGATGATATATTTCATACTTCAAAAGAAAATTACAGTTGATCAAGATGGAAATACCTCTCAAGACTATTAAAATTGAGAAATAAGTCTATAGAAATAAAGACAAACACAATTTAATGTCTATGACAGCAAAGTCAGCTCTGTAGAATCTTCTTCAAGGGATACTCAGAGCAGGATGGAGGCTCATAGGAAAGAAGGCACTTCATAAAAGCAGCACACAAACAGAAGAGACCTGGGAAGGGATGAGTCAAGTTCAATACGGCAAACCAGCAGACATCGTAAACATCCCGGCAAGGAAGAAAGGAATTTCCAATAAGCCAGCCAATGAGAACAAGAAACAACAAAGCCATAACAATAGCAAACCCTCTCAATTACAGCCCAGATTACAAATGCCTTTAAGTAACTGATTAAAAGACACAGTGTAATAGATCGAATAACAAGATCTGCCTATTTCATAGCCCCAAGAAAATCACATAGGTAACTGGAAAGGCATCTACAAACTGAGAAGTGAAGGTTGGAGGAGGAAATACCAAGCAAGTGGAAGCTGCAGAAAAGCTTCCACAGTGATTCTTATACCTCTTAAAACAGACTTGCAACCTGAACAAGTTAAAAGAAGTATAGGGTCCCCTACACACTCATGAAAGGGAATACTAATAAATAGGACACAGCAAACACTAAAACGCATAAAAGGCCACCTAGGCCCTGGCATAATAATGGTGGAGGCTCAATACCCCATCTCACATTGAGATAGATCTCGCAAATTAAAAAACCAGCAGAGAAAACTTATAGGTGAATTAAACAGTAAATCAATTGGATTTCATAGAAGTGTATAGAATGTTCCACACAACAGAAAGAAAATAAATAGTTTTCACAATGACCCATAGACCTTCCATTAAAATTGATCATGCCATTGGTCATGAAGCAAACTTTAATAAATTGAAAAACATCAAAATAAGTCCTCAAGTATTTTCAGGCTACAGTGGGATGAAACTAGAGGTCAACGGCAAGTCTGACCTCAGAAACACACACACACACACACACACACACACACACACACACACACACACTTTGAGACAAAACAATACAACACTGTTTTGAACAATGGGCTGTTGATGAAATCAGGGAGGAATTTGGAAAATTCCTAGTATTTAATGGAACTAGAACAAAGGGATAGGGAGATGACTTAGTGGGTAGAGTGCTTATCCTGTGAATATGAAGATCTGAACTCAAATCCCCCAAACTTAAGTAAAGCCAACCTCTGTACCATACATGTGAAATCTCAGTACTCCTGTGGAGAGAAGGAAGGCAGACAGGAAAATCTTCAAAGCCTACAGTACATGCCTTGTGTACATGGTGGGGAAAACAAAGAGACTTTGCCAGTAGCTACAGCGTCATCTACATCACTGCTCACTTTTAGTCTGGTAGGCATAGTCACTGTGGCAGCACAACACGCATGCTTATATTTGGAGGGACACAGTCTGCTTGGTGGACTTGTCCCAGGATGCTCCTTCCTGTGATAGTCATAATTTGTCTTGTATTAAGTGTCTTAATATATTTTAGTGTTACATGCTTTGCTATTTAAATGATCCCAGTTATTAGCTATAGGCTGAAGCGCTTTTTCCATCAGATGGAAGCCAAATCCAAGGGTAGTGGTATCCCTTAGTATTGATGCTGTGAGTTACTGTCCTTTCTTCACAGGATAGTCTCTGTATTGCTTCAAAGACTGAGTTGACAGGAGGAGGTGGTCATAGAAGCTCAACAGTCATCTCCTAGGCACAGAGTGACAACTATCCAGAAAGACTTTTCTCATTCTTGATAAACAGACCCTTTTCCCTGATTATGAGAGGAATGAGCCAGAAAGTCCTGGCCAAGAGAATGTCACTCCCTTCAAAACATAGGCCAGCCAACTAACTCTTAGTAAATGGAAGCCAGGTGAACAGCATATTCTACATACTTGTAGGACCTTCCACACACACCAGGGCAAGAGCATTTCTCTCAGAGGGTATTATAGCATATGCCTTGTTTTATTTACCATCCAGAACATTTGAGAACTCTATTTCAGTTGCTGCTTTTCCTGTAACTGATATTTAAGGAAATGCAAGACAGATGAAATCCAAGACGCTGGGTGTGTTCTGTGCTTTGGCAGCACAATTTGATCTTCTGTTAGGCTGGTGACATAGAGTCAGACATCTTGTGACCAAGGGCTGTAGCGATGAGATATGGCTGAGTCAGACTTGTGATCAGCAGCTGATCCTCTTCTGAGTGTACTGTTGACAAGCAACAAGGTTGAGCCGATGAAGCAGATTAAATACAGGCCCAGAATCTACAGCATTATTAACTTATCCCCAAGTTCAAGTGACAGATAGTGTCACTTTGGAGTGAAGTTCTGCCTTTTGGTTTATCATATCTGCAGGGATTTTTGACATCCTATTGGGGATAACACATATAATATTTAGGAGTGCTGAGGAATAAATTAGCACTATGTATGAAGTCAGTAACATTTCAAACTAATGCAAGCTAGAATAATGGTGGAGTAGTGGTGTCAAGAATCTGTCCTTCTGTCTAATGATTCATGTCTCACAGTCTGTTTGAAGTAAGTCCAGTGTTTTTCATCTGATCAGCATGCTGACCTTAAAGCCATCATGAGTTTCAAATGTCCTTTGGATACTTTATCTACTGAGCACCATAGCTAAGCCACACAGTGTCTGTTGCTGGTCAGATGGCTGATGGGGAGGTGCAACTGCAGTGCCTAGTGTCCTGAGAATGTTCTAGCCTCATGTTACTAGTCTGCAGTGGTGGCATATGCCTTTAATCCCAGCACTTGGGAGGCAGAGACAGGAGGATTTCTGAGTTCGAGGCCAGCCTGGTCTACATAGTGAGTTCCAGGNCAGCCTGGGCTACACAGAGAAACCCTGTCTTGAAAAACAAAAACAAAAACAAAAACAAACAAACAAACAAACAAAAAATCCAGCATTTGAAGTGTAGGTTCAATTGAAGCTCATGACTTTGGTTCTACCAGAAAGTCCATAGTCATAAGTTAAGTCATTCTGGCTGAAGAGTACCTGTTTGTTGGACATCTTGTTTATAACTTGTACCGTGAGTCTTAACTGAACACTTGTGGCATCAAGCACATATTTCTTTGAATACATGTTTTTATTTTGATAACTTTGTGTATATTTTGGTTACACTTTAGTGTATTCTCCTACAGATTATCATTCCATGAGCCTCTGGAATGGCTGTTTGCATTTCCCATGTACCAGCAGGAGTCTAGAGAGCAATGAAGACCTCTTTCTTCAAATATCAGAAATGAGTGTCTAATTTTTGCTACATTTGCTTTCTCAGGGGCAGAAACAGAATAGACTGAAGTGGATTAAGAGTTTAAAGGATTTATACTGCTTTTTTCTCTACTTTGGGAAGGAAGGATTCCAAGGGGATTTTGTCAGATAGATAACTGCAGAGATAACAGAATGGAATTTTAAGGACAATGTGTACTCTACAAAAATAGTTTAGAAAGTTTCAGACAGTTATATGTCTTCCAAAGCAAGATTTAACACAGTCCCTGGAGAGCTAAAGAATTAATTATCAGTGTAACCCCAATATGATTTTTGTAACATCTGTTCCTTAACAAAAACATTGCAAAATGTTCAAAGAGTGGTCCATTTGCAAAATATTTTCTAGAAATAATCTCTATGAGACTCAGATATTAAAATTATTACTTATGGATCAGCCATCTTTAGTGTGTACATTGCATTAAGAACGACTAGACAAAGAGAGGGAGGGAGCTGGGAAAATGACATATAAACAAAAAGAAAGTGGCAGTAAGGAGTTAGGAATATGAAAAAGAACCAAACAGAAATGCACACAGAAGTATTGTTACAGAGCTAATTTGGTCTTTAATAAGATTAAAAATATCTAATTTCTCCTGAGAAATTGCAGTTCATTACTATTGAAGTGAGACATGACCTCACTTTCTAAAGGTTCTTCTACTGCTTCCACCAAAGGCACCGGCTGGCAACAAAGTTTTAACACATAGACTTTCCAGGATGGAAAACTGCTCCATCAATTCATTCCCAGTCTGGTTCACCAAGGGCACAGCTGGCAGTGGTGAACTGCATGGTCCCTAACCTCCTTTTTCTTGCTTACCCTTCGGTCCCAAGGAATCTTATAGGACCCCAAGAGCATCTGGCTCTCCTGTGGAGGCTGCAGAGTCCCAAGATCACCCAGTGTGGTAGAACTTGGCTCTATCAATCCCTTTCCAGTATGGTCCATGTTGGTCACAGTCAGCAGAATCAGATTCCCTGACTTCCATTATCTGGCCCACAGCTCTCACTGCCTTCCCAAGGATTCCTGCTATCACCATGACCATCCAGCCAACACCACAGAAAACCATGTGCCTAAAAGACAACATGAGAACAACCAACAAGAGCCAGAGCAATATGACATCTCCAAAGTGTAGGACCTTGAAAGACGGCCTGGTTCCTGGTTGAGATAAGGCTAGAAACCCCAATAACCCTACAACTGACACTCTCAATGATCGACAAGCCCAGCTGAAGCACCTCCAGCTGGTGACCCACAAAGCCCCATATTGGAACCCCACATTACTCAAGGATGTGAGTAAAGGGCTAGGAAAATATTTCCAAGCAAACAGACCCAAAAACAAGCTGGAAAAGCCACTCTAGTATCTAATAAAATAGACTTTAAACCAAAAGTAATCAAATGAGATGGGGAAGGACACTTTTTACTCATCAAAGGAAAAATCCACCAAGAGGATGTGTCAATTCTGAAAATCTATGCCACACATGCAAGGACACCCACATTTGTAAAAGAAATATTACTAAAGCATAAACCACCCACCAAACTCCACATATTAATAATCGGGAGACTTGAAAACCCCATTCTCACCAATAGACAGGTCATCGAAACAGAACTAAATAGAGAAATGATTAAACTAATAGAGGTTATGACTGAAATGGACCTAACTGACATCTATAGAACATTTCACACAAACACAAAGTAATATACCTTCTTCTCAGCACCTCACCAAATGTTCTCTAAAATTGACCTCATAATTGGTCACAAAGCAAGCCCTAACAGATACAAAAAGATGAAAATAACCCCCCTTGCATCTTATCATATCACCATGGATTAAAGCTGGACTTCTACAACAACAGAAACAACAGAAATCCTACATATTCATGAAAACTGAATGATCTACTGAATGATCACTGGGTCAGGGAAGACATAAAGAAAGAAATTAAAGACTCTCTTGTCAATGAAAATGAGGGCACAACATGTCCAAACTTATGGGACACAATGAAAGCAGTGCTGAGAGGAAAGTTTATAGCACAAAGTGCCTTCGTAAAGAAATTGGAGAGTTCTCATACTAATGATTTAAGAGTACACCTAAAATGTCTAGGAAAAAAAAGAAGTAAACACACCCAAGAGGAGTAAACGGCAGGAAATAAGCTTAGTGATGAAATCAATCAATTAGAAACAAAGAGAAAAATACAAAGGATCAACAAAACCAAGACTGGTTCTTTGAGAAAAATCAACAAAATAGACAAACCCTTAGCTAAACTAACTAAAAGGCAGAGAGACAGTACCCTAGTTAACAAAATCAGAAATTAAAAAGGCAAGATAACAATGGACATTGAGGAAAGTCAAAGAATCATTAGGTCTCACTTCAAAAGGCTTTATTTCCCAAAATTGGAAAAACTAAATGAAATGGGAGATTTTCTAGACAGATACCTATTACCAAATTTTAATCAATATCAGTTGATCTATC
>NC_034591.1:144344746-144370115 GCF_900095145.1 Mus pahari
GGGCCAGAAGGTTTTAGTGCAGAATTCTACCAGACTTTCTGTAGCAGAATTTTCTCCTAATTGATTGAATAATAAAGACAACAAGAAGCCAAACAGTGGGTGAGAAGGAGGTGGTCCTGCCGGGTCTGAGAGGAAGAGGGAAGGCAAGAGGAGGGGACTTCCTTTTGGACTGTGGGAGCAAAGTGAACAAGATGTAGGCTGGGGGTGTTAGTTCGGGTGTAAATCCACCAGGATCTGCCACCAGAAGATTTATAACATAGAATAGTTGGTGAATTTAGGATGCTGGATTCCACACCCAGTGATTGTGTTATCTGTTGATTCTAGACTAAGATTGTCTGGTGTTTTCCATTTTGCTGTGACTCAGCTGAGCTTCAGGGAAAGGTAATTGCAGCAGAGCATGGATTTACAAGAGTGAGCCCCCAGCTAGCTGTGGGAATTTGAGACTGCTTATCGATTAATTTGGCAGCAGCCAGCTGAGGCGAGGAGAGAGTGATTTTGGAGTTTTGGAGAGGCAGAGCCAGCATTGGTGGGAGAGGAAAAACACTCCTTGATTAAACAAGGAAAAACATTCAGTCTCTGTACCAGGTGGGGAACAGACTCAGACCACTGGCTGGTGCCTAGCTGGCAATATTGTGGACTGCTTTTTAATACTACAAGCAACTACTTTCAAAGAAGAACTATTACCAATACTTCTCAAACTATTCCACAAATAAAACCAGAAAGTACATTACCAATCTCATCCTCTGAGGCCATAGTCACCTTGATACCTAAACTACACAGACTCATCAAAGAAAGAAGATTTCAGACTAACCTCCTTTATGAACGTTGATACAAAAATACTCAATAAAATATGTGCAACCTGAATCCAAGAACACATCAAAGACATCATCTACCATGGTCAAGTAGGATTCATCCCAGGGATGCAAGGGTGGTTTAATATAGGAAAACCCATCAACGTAATCCACTATATAAACAAACTGAAAGAAAATAAAACCACACGATCACCTCATTAGATGCTGGAAAATTCTTTGACAAAATCTAACACCCACTCATGTTCAAAGTATTGGAGAGATCAGGGGTAGAGGGCACATACCTAAACACAATAAAGGCAATCTTTGGCAAGCCAATAGCCAACATCAAATTAAATGGAGAGAAACTTAAAGTAATTACACTAACGTCAGAGACATGGCTGTTCACTCTTTTCCTATCTCTTCAATATGGTACTTGAAGTTCTAGCAAGAGCAGTAAGACAACTAAAGATTAAGAGAGTACAATTTGGAAAGGAAGAAGTCAAAGTATCGCTACTTGGAGATGTTTATACTCACAGACAGTATACATAAGTGACTCAAAATGTTCCACCAAGGAACTCATACAGCTGATAAACACCCTTAGCAAAGTGGCTGGATACAAAATTAACTCAAAGATATCAGTGACCTCTCCTTTATACAAATGACAAACAGGCCGAGAAAGAAGTTAGGGAGGTAATACCCTGCACAATAGCCACAAATAATGTAAAATATCATGGTGCCAACTCTAACCAAGCAAGCGAAAGACTTGTATGACAAGAAACTTCAAGTCTGAAGAAAGAGACTGAGGAAGAGATCTGAAGATTTCTCATGATCATGGAGCAGTAGGGTTAACATAGTGAAAATGGTCATTTACCAAAAGTAATCTACATAGGTAATGCAGTTCCCATCAGTATTCCAGCACAATTCTTTATAGGCCTTGAAAGAACAATTCTCGAATTCACGTGGAAAAGTCAAAAACCCAAGATAGCTAAAACAATCCTGAACAATAAAAGAACTATCGGAGGTACCACCATCCCTAATTTTAACCTGTACTACAGAGCAATAGTAATAAGAACTGCAAGGTATTGCTATAGAAACAGACAGGTTGAACAAAGGAATTGAATCAAAGACCCAGAAATAAACCCATACACCTACATACACTTGACTTTTGACAAAGAAGCTAAACCCATACAATGGAAAAGGGAGATCATCAACAAATGGTGCTGCTCTAACTGGATGTCTGCATATAGAAGAATGCAAACAGATCCATATTTATCACTCTACATGAAAACGTAAGTCTAAATATATCAAAGACCACATCATAAAACCAGATACACTAAATCTAATAGAACAGAAAATGGGGAATAGTCTTGAACTTGTTGACACAGGAGATCACTTCCTGAACAGAACCCCAATAGCTCAGACACTAAGATCAACAATTAATAAATGGGACCTCATGAAACTGAAAAGTTTCCATAAATTAAAGGACACTGTCACTAGGACAAAACAACAGCCTACAGATTTGACAAAGAGTTAATATCCAAAATATATAAAGAACTCAAGAAGTTACACAATAACAACCACCCAAATAATCATCTGAAAATGGGTTACAAAGCTAAACAGAGATTTCTCAACAGAGGAATCTCTAATGGTCAAGAAACACTTAAAGAAATGTTTAACATTCTTAGTCACCAGGAAAATGCAAGTCAAAACAATTCTGTTTTACACCTATCAGAGTAGCTAGGCTAAAAGCTCAAGGGACAGCACATGGTGGTGAGGCTGTGGAGCAAGGGGAACACTCCTTCATTGCTGGTGGGAGTGCAAACTTGTGCAACTACTCTGGAAATCAATACGCTGGTTTCTCAGAAAGTTGGCAATAGTGCTACTGAAAGACTCCCAGAGGGAGACCCTCACTTGAGTCTCGGATGGCTGCGGACCCCCAAGGACTCACGAGAGACCTTGATGCAATTACATGAGGCTTTATTCGGGGAATGCCAGATCTCTGGGGACCACTCATATCCCACGCAGGGGTAGAGTCAGTCCTCGAAAGAAAAAGGGACCCCCTTTTTATGGGTCCTCACGGGGGAGAAAGGAGGAGGGAGTAGGGGATTTCCAAATCACCTGTAACAAACAATTTCTATAGGCATGGGAGGGGTATGAGGAAGGAGCTGTGCACAGGTGCAGAGGTGATGCAATTCTATTGGCTAACAGCTAACACGTGGGGCAGCTCTGGATTGGTCCCATCTGAAGTTGCTGGGTAAATTTTCTGATCTCAGCCTAGCAACCAGACTCCAAACACTTGGTTTCAGGCTGTGCAACGGTTCAGCCCAGCAAGCAGACTCCAAACACTTGGTTGAGGACTGCAACGGTTGGCAAACACACGGGTTCAAGGAACGGTCAGACTATTATGTCCAGATATTTTCTGAATCAATGGGGCAAGTTAAACTTTTACTTTCTGCCAACAGTAGGGTCCATCTCTCCAGTATAGGGGCTTTTAGGAATTCTTTCATTCTATCAGAACCTTTCACTACCTCAAGACCCAGCTACACCACTCCTGGCCATATACCCAAAAGATGCTCCACAATTCCACAAGGACACTTGCTCAGCTATGTTCATAGCAGCTTTGTTTGTAATTGGCCAGAAACTGGAAACATCCTAGATGGCCCTCAACTGAAGCAAATGTGGTTTATTTACACAATGGAATACTACCCAGTTATTAAAAACAAGGACTTCATGGATTTTGCAGGCAAGTGGATTGAACTTGAGAATATTATCCTGAGTGATGTAACACAGACCCAAAAGGATATGCATAGTATAACTAATTTATAAGTGGATATTAGTCTTAAAGTAAAGGGTAACCACACTATGATCCATAGGCCCCAAGAAGTCAAATAACAAGGAGGGCCCAAGGAAGATTAGTTCAATCTTTCTCAGAAAGGGAAATATAATAGGTATTGGAGGTAGATGGAGGGACAGAACTGGGTAGGAGAGGGGATGGAGAGGGGAGTAAGATGGTGGGGATCAGGTATAGGGAGAGCAGGGGAGAAAGAATAAATATCAGAGATAGGGGAACAATCTCTAGGATGTTTCAGAGACCTGGATGGGGGGAGGCCCCAGGATGTCTATGGGGCAACTCTAGCTGAGACTCCTAGCAATGGCAGATATGGATTCTGAAGTGGGCACTTCCTGTAGCCAGGGAGGACTTCCAGTGGAAGGAGAGGAACAGCAACCCGCCCACAAAAGCCTTAGGCCCAAAATGTGTCCTGTCTACAAAATGTACAGGGACAGAGTTAGAACAGAGACAGAGGGAATAGCCAACCAATGACTGGCCCAAATCGAGACCTATCGCATGGACAAGAACCAATCTCTGATACTATTAATGATACTCTGTTATGCTTGCGGACAGGAGTTTAGCATAACTGTCTTCTGAGAAGCTCCATTCAGCAGCCAATGGAAAGACATGCAGAGACCCACAGCCAAATGTTTAAATAGAGCTCAGGGAGCCTTATGGAAGAGTTGAGGGAAAGATGGAGGGACTTGAAGAGGAGAGGAACACCACAGGATGACCAACAGAGTCAACTAACCTGATACCTTGGGGGCTCCCCAAGACTGAACCATCAACCAAGGAGTGACAGGGCTAGACTTATTCTCTACCCCTACATATATTTAGCAGATGTGCAGCTTGGTCTTCATGCAGGTCTCCCAACAACTGGAGCTAGGACTGAGCCTGAATCTGTTTCCTGCCTGTGGACCCCGTTGCTGGCCTGCCTTGTCAGGCCTCAGTGGGAAAGAATGTGCCTAGTTCTGCAATGATTTGTTGTGCCAGGGGTGGAGATTATGGGGGTGATGGGGATAGAGGGGTAGGGAAATGGAGGGCTGATACCCAGAACGAGGTCTCCCTTCTCAGAGGAGAAGGGGAAGAGGATATGGGATAGAATATGCAGGAGGGGGTACTGGTAGGAAAGGGGGGCTGATATTGATATGTAAAGCGAAAAAATAAGTAAATAAACATTTTTAAAAGATCATAGTCCTAAATTATTTAGGATGAATAAATTTGAGCCCTACAGAATTTAATCTCACTTTGTATTTATACAATCTTTACATTGCTAAAAAGTTGTTTTTTGGTATTGCTGGAAGAGATAGACTATAGACTCACCCAGTGCAGTCAGGGAATTTGCTTGTCTGGAGAGATGAGAGGGCTGAGATCATTGTGTTATGATGATAAAATTATCAATGCTAGAAATAGAACTGTATGTTCTGGGAAAGGAACTGGAATGGATGTTGGCTTGAAAACATTAGTGTCTGACCTTGAGCAGTGGGTAGGGTAGCTTATTAGATGCCAGAGCCTACATGTATTTTTACACACAATTATGTTAACAGAGCCTCCACACAAAACAGATGTTTGTAAATATTTAGGACTGTTTGTAAATATTTATATCTTCCTTTTAAAACAGGAAGCAGTGAAATTAAAATATGTTGCTGCCTACATCTTACTATAAGAATCAAATTTGGCAACTGACTAGTTGTTGAAACTGTTTGTTACCTAAACATGATACCATTAAAGTCTTGTGAGTTTCAGCAACAAACACATCATATGGACTCACAATTTTAATGAATGAAGGGAGAGATTTATAACCTGAGTGCTGACTTCAGTGTATGTCAGGCCACTTGAACACAGCATACATCATTTGGGCAACATCCAACAATTAGGGAAGGCGGGAGATTATCAACAAGAGGCTGCAGGATGCGGAGGCCAGCTGATGAAGGAAGGAAGCCATTCTGCAATTCTAGAGCAAAAACAAATGCCGGAAGAGTGGTCAAGGGTATGCGTGTTATGTGGATCTCCAAGTGTGAGCATCTGTGTGTGCATGAGCTTTTATCTCTTTTGTATATAGCACATATACTAGTGGGACACTAAGTCATCCTGTAATCTTCGCTTAATGTCTCAGGTGTTCCCATGATTATATGTTTTACACTCCACACGGGGAGTATTTTATCAGTTCTCCATATCATTGCCAACGTTGACTGAGGAAAATTCCACTCTAATGTGTACCTAGCCTTATGCTACACAGCTTTTTTTGTGTGCAGTCTCTAATGATTGCCGACTGAATTGCCTCTTTGAATCTCTTCTTTACAAAAGTTTACATCATTCCCTTTCGATTCTTCATCATTTCCTTTGTTTTTGTTTTGAGACAGGATCCCATTATATAGCTCTGGCTGGCCTGGAACTCACTATGCTTCAAAGCTCTGTTTCTGACATTTGAGTGCTGGTTTCACAGGTATATGCCATCATGGGTGGCTCTTTCTCTGTTCAAAAAGTAGATCGTCTTGGGCTGGAGTGGCTCAGTGGTTAAGAGCACTTGTTCTTCTTGCAGAAAACCTGAGTTCAGTTCCCAGTACTCACGTGGTGTGGCTCACATCTGCCTGTAACTCCAGTTACAGAGAACCTGGTGCCATCTTCTGGTCCCTGAACACACCTATATACACATTATCTTTTAAATTTTCAAATGTTCTCAACATTTATATATCCAACACATAAATTTCTTAACAGATACACAGTTTTCAACTATTTTCTTCTACTTGGTGGCTGACCTTTATACATATTTTCTTCCACTTGACAGTTGACCTTTACATATATTTTCTTCCATGTAGTGGATGACATTTGCACTTTCTGAGTGGTGCCTTTATAAATTCATTTACATTTTCTTTTAGTATCATGTCTAAGTCTTTTTTCTTCTAAAAGCACTAGAGTTTAAAAATCATATGTGTAAGCACTGTAATTTGAGTTAAGTTTGTATGTAGACATCTAATGGAAGTCCAACTTCGCTCCTTTTTTATTAGGACATTGAGTTTATTTGTTTTTATTAGAATATTACAAGGTAATTGGTTTTACAATAACACTGTCATGCATGAAGGTAATGACATTCACGCCCTCTCTTCACTGTGAGTCAAGATAGAAAGACACAGGAAAGCAAAGGAACACAGAAAGAAAAGGCGACCCCTCAACCAGGACTCTAAATCTATCAGTGTCTTAGAGTGAATAATTTCCTTACAACTAACAAAAACATGCTGTGAATATTATATGCATATATACAACATTCTTTTTCAATGGATATGTTGAAATAAGCATGTTAAAGTGGTAGGAACCACACTTGAAGGAAAGCATATGTCACCTTGAGGTTTAAACTCTTTCATCTGTAAACTCTAAGTACAGCACAAACAAGATTAGACATATTTACAGTTAAAATATTGGCAGAGGACTTCCTGGTGACTTATCAGTGTACACATCTGAGACAATGCACCCCAGAAAACACCTTATGTTCTTATTTACTAAAGAAATTTCCTGAGATAAAACCATTCAAAGATTTTAAATGAGCAATGTAACTCAAAAAAACTGAGCAATATAAACTCAAAAATCTTGTAAAGAGGAACCTGAGAGATGACCTACAGGTTAGGAGAACTGGCTGCTCTTGCAGAGGACTCAAGTTCAGTTCCCAGCACCCACCTGTGGCTCACAACCATCTTTTACTCCAGTTCAAGAGGATTTGATGCCCTCTCCTGGTCGCCACTAGAACTTCATGCAACTGGTGCACAGACATACATGTAGGCAGCACACTCGTGTGCTTAAAATAAACGTAAGTCGAAATACATCAGTTAATCTTTAAGGAGCATATAAGTGTTATAGAGACACTTACTGTACCTCTTTGGTCAGACCATGCCTCACTGTTGGGAAGGTAACACTGCTGTAATTAAACCCCATTTGCACCCCACTATCCATGCTTAAATTAATATTTAAAAAAATTAATTCCAACTTTGCTTGGTATTGACTCATCCTCAATTTTTTTTTTCTCCAGTGAAAATCAGGACCAGCAAGCTCTGTGAGGCGGTGTCTCTTTCTGCCACTGAAGACTGATAAACCTCCCTTACACCCTACCACCAAAGCCCGTATGCTTCCCTGACAGACCTCTTACAAAAAAAACAGAGCTCAGGTTTTTAGTCTTGTATTTCTTTCATATTCTACAGATGAAGAACACAAGAGACTTGTCTTTCTGAGTGTGACCTCATTGATCTCTTTGTTGTAGTTATTGATTCTCATTAGACCATGTATGTACTGCATTTTATAACAACAAAGTTAATGGTAGGATCCTGATTTTTCTCATCTTGGTTTCTTCAGCTCTCAAAGAAATGTCCATTAGCCAAATGATTCTGCTTCTTACATTGCATACTTCATGTCAGAAGAGGAACATATACTTATTCAACAACCAAGGAGCCTGTAGCACTAGGTACTGTATTAGGCAGGTCCTCTGGAGAAACAGAACTGATAGAAAGTATATTGTAAAGGGGATCATGATAGCTAACTTCAACTCTCAGCTTGACATGGCCTAGAATCACCTAGGAAGGAAGTCTGAACAAGGGATTTATTATATTGGCTGACTCAGTATCAGTTGGGTCATCCAACATGAATGGGAGTCTGAATGCTGGAGAGGTAGAGAACTAGGCAATGCCCAATCCAGGAAACTCAGGTGCCTTCAGTATAGTGCTGAAGGCCTGGAAGCCACCTAGAGAGTCAGTGGTATGGAATCAGGTTGTCAGATGGAAGAATCTGGAGTTCATCACCACCACCACCACACCCACACAACCACCACCACCACCACCACCACCACCACCACCGCCACCAGAAAAGCAATAGAGGCACTTGTTCATAAGGAAGAAGCTTTCAGGTGTAGCTAACTCCTTTATTTTTGCTTTTCCATGCAACCACTTGGTGGAATTTATGTACATGTTGAAGATGTGTTCCTTTGGCCCTGTTACTCTTGTCCCACAGTGTGCTGTTGAAACACTCACACAAACACAAGTATGTTTCATCAGTTCTATTAATCCAGTCAAGTCAGCCATCAAGACGAACCATCACAATACTTTATGTCCTTAGGAGGTGGCAAGGGATAAGTAACCAGATTAACAGGTAGGGAGAGGATTTGAATAGACGTTTATTCAAAAGACTTGCAAATGGATGACAGATGTATGAGAACGTATTCAGCACTAGTCACACTACTCACTCTGTCACTTCTCAAGGTCTCTGTAAAATACAAGTGAAGTCAATCAAGCAGTAACTTGCAGCTTAAGGGAGGTGACAGTCAACAAGCTTGATCTTGAGTGGTATCATAATTGACTACACAGGCATTTTCATCATCTGTTAAGCAATACAATTATGGTTTTGGCAATGAATTTAGATCATAGGCAGGGTTTGCTGTGAAAGAGTATTTTCTGTGAGATTATCTCATGTGCAATATGGTCAAGACAATCTAATATTTCTAAGAAATTTTCTTTTCAGAGATTGGTGTGGTATGGAGCCGTTTTCTTTTTTTCTGTTATTTATTCTCTCTCTCTCTCTCTCTCTCTCTCTCTCTTTCTTTCTTTCTTTCTTCTTTTTTCTCCCCCTCCCCTGCCTTATATAAGTGGTAGGGATTGAATCTGGGGCCTTGTGTATACAAGACAAGTATGTGCTTACTTGACCATCACAGTCCTGTATACCCAGACCTTGTTTTACCTTTTCTATTCAGTAAGGACTTCACTAAATTGCACAGGATGGTTTTGTGCTTACTCTCTAGTCAGGCAGCCATTCTCTTGGCTCTTTAGAAGAAGAATCCAAATGAACGCATGATATTTATCACTGTCTTCTGATTGACTTGATCTTCTGTAGCAGGCTAGCATAGCACCTGATACTTAGTTCTAGGTACCATTGTTTAACCACCCTAAGTTGGTTCCCAGCTAGGAACATACACCTGGATTTCTAGCTGCTACTCTATACAGACTTGCATAATTGATGGTAGACCTTGAGGGCAGGCACGTGATTCTGATTTTGCAGAGAAACAGCACAGCATTCTTGAATCAAAGAGGGGGTGGCCGGGCCTGGTGGCGCAGGCCTTTAATCCCAGCACTCGGGAGGCAGAGGCAGGCGGATTTCTGAGTTCGAGGCCAGCCTGGTTACCAAGTGAGTACCAGGACAGCCAGAGCTATACAGAGAAACCCTGTCTCGAAAAACCAAAAAAACAAAAAACAAAAAACAAAGAGGGGGTAAACAAGGCTTCAAAGGAAAGCATACAAGGCCAGTGTGAGTCTTGGTGTAACAACTTTAGGTTACACCAGAGTCTGGAAATAGTATTCATTTCCATTTCAGGGTATGCTGACATCCTTTAGAGTATACACTTGTCATTGAGGGTAGCTCAGCTGTTTTGTTTGTTTGTTTGTTTTGGTTTTTCGAGACAGGGTTTCTCTGTGTAGCCCTGGCTGACCTGGAACTCACTCTGTAGACCATGCTGGCCTCGAACTCAGAAATTTGCCTGCCTCTGCCTCCAAGTGCTGGGATTAAAGGCATGCGCCACCACGCCTGGCAGCTCAGCTGTTCTTGTCTGCTGGCCCCATGATCTGAAGCTGGAGAGAGAGAGAGAGAGAGAGAGAGAGAGAGAGAGAGAGAGAGAGAGAGAGAGAGAGAGAGAGAGACATTAGAGCTTGAAGATGGAGTTTCTCCTCTTTGACCAGCCCTTGCCTGCATTATTCTCTGCTGTAACATGCCATTCTCCTTCTGTTTTAGATCAGTGCTTGAGTCACAAAATGGCCAGGAGGGCTTAACGTTTCCATACACCCACAGTCAGTTTCTTCTATTATTAAAAACTCACATTAGCAGGATACATTTTCCAATTAATGAATACCTAAAATGTCATTAGTAACTGAGTCTATGCTCTAGTTAAGTCTCCTTCATTTCACCTGCTGTCTCTTGAACTCCTGGATCCTGCTGCCTGAGATGGGATATAAGGTCTTTACTCTTCTTTCTCCAGTGACTCCTGTTCTCTCTGACCTTTATTTTAAGCAACTAAATACTTTACAGAGAAATAGCTTTTGAGAGTACTTTAGAATGACTTACTGGTATTTGAGTAAAAAGTATAAAGCAAATGAACAAAACCTTTTAGCTGCATCCTCTTCCAGGCCATTCTTATAGGAGGGAATTGAAGATCTCATCTGTTCAAAATTGCTGTAGTGGAGAAAGGGATCTTCTCATTTATTAATCTATTCGCTGGGCTCATGGTGGATGAGAAGGACAGGGGCTGTCTAGCTGACTTTTTCCTCTTTAAGATTTGAACTAGCTTTCAGCTTTCAGTTGATGGTCAGCTGGGATCCTTGGAGGAAAGCTACAGTTATCTACAGTCCACATGTATAGAGTGGTCCTAGGTGGTGTGACATTAGCTGGCTAGTGTGGCAGGCCTCAGTGAGAAAGCATTCAGTCATTCCACTGAAATTTGGCTGGACGCAGCTATTGTGTGATAAGCAGCCGGTTAGGCAGGAAAAACAGTGTCGGAAAGATACAACCTTTGTCTTGGGGCCCTTTGCTTTCATTTTTTTTTCAGTTTATTCATTTTTGAAAATAATAAAAGGAGGAAATAACATAGAATTATGCTTTTATTTAGAGCCCTCAATTCTCTGCCCTGAGTTCCTTCGTCCGTTGAATAAAGAGCACAAAACAACATTTCACTGTGACCCTGGCAGCTGCTCCACAATTTCCCAGAACTGCTTATGAAACACAGCCAAGGCCTTAAACAAGTCCAGGCCAAGGTCTGGCTGAGGGCCATAGCTAAATGCCTGAAGTCACCCTGCAAACCTCAGGCTTCTCTTACCATAGGGAGCATAAACAAAGATGACCGACCTTCCTCTTGCTTTTCCCTGGAAAGCTCAGACCGCTTTAGTCTTGCTTGTAGATCACCCTAAACTTCAGGGACTTTATTTACACATCAACCAACCTCATCTCAGGGTGTTTAGGAAACGACCCGAGAAAGTCCCTGGCTGTGCTTTTGGCATGATTCTGACCTTGAATCACATGGAAATGAATCATCATGTTCAAGATGGGTTTTGATTTCCTTGGTACTGGTATAATACTCAGAACTTTGTGAGTGTTAGGTCAGCACTGCCTTTATATAGTTGGCCTAATAGTGGTGTTATACCCAGAGCTTTGTGAGTGCTAGCTCACCACTCTATCCCAGAGGGTATCCCTGGCTCTGTACTGGTGGTATCCACATTTAATCCAGGCTCCTTTACTACAGCCAGGGCAGCTTCAGAGAAGCCACGCCCAGACACAGATGCTTCTATTGGACCTATTCTTTCTAATCTATCCACAGACAGTTCCACAGACCCTGAGCAGCAAGGAAACTTAGTGTATACGTTATAAGACTGGACCAACACCCCAGAGATACATTGCCCCGAAGTCAGCAGGAAGCAGCTAAAGAACATGACGACCCTACTCCTGCTCTCCATCACCTCTTTCTAATTTTTCCTTTTAAATTAAACCAAAACGGGACAGGGCATGGGAGAATTCTTAGTGTTTAGTCTAGGCTCTGCCCTCAGTTACCTGGCAATAGCCAGGTGTGCCTGACTCACTATAAAAGGGGCTGCTCGCCCCCTCCTCACTTTCTTGCTCTTGCTCCCTTACCCTCTTCCCCCTGCTCTCTCACAATTCCCCTCCCCCTTCTCTCTCCGCATGCTCATGGCTGGCCTCTACTTTCTCTCTCTTTCTCTCTCTCTGCCTTTCTTTCAACTCCCTTCCCCATGCCCTGAATAAACTCTATTCTATACTATACCATTGTCCTGTGGCTGGTACTTCATAGAGGAAAGGTTCCTCAGAGGCACCCCCCTTCCCCCCACCTTACCATGCCTCCACCAAACATATCCCTGCTTTTTCCTATCTTTTATAAAACACAACAGGTGTCATACCCAGTGTTGTGCTAGATCAGCACTCTATCTCAGAACTCTATTCCTGACCCTCTTTATAGGAGGCATTTTAAGAAAGGTTCTCACTGGGTTGTCCAACAGACCTTGAACTCACTCTGTAGCTAAGGCAAGCCACATCTAAATGATTTTCTGATAGTATGTTTGGAAGCAAATCCATTTGAATTCCTGACAATAGGCCTCTGTGATAAAAGGGCATCAAGAGTTATTATTACCCTTTTAATAGATCCATTGAATTAAAAGCCTGAGAAATTTTCTGGCACAAAGGAGAAGGAGGAAGAGGAAGAAGAGGAGGAGGAGGAGGTGTAATTGAGGTCAAGTCTATGGAAGGAACAATAAACCGATGAGGAAGAAGTGCAGAGAACTCTGTTTCAGAGTAATATGGGGTAAAGTTACTAAGTAAAGGACATTGTGACAACTTTCTGATGATATAAGAAAGCACCTGAGATGGCCAACTTATGAAGAGAAGAGGCTCATTTAGTGGCAGTAGTTGCATAAGTTTCAGACTATGGTTGGTTGACCCAATTGCTTCTGGGCCCGTGTTAAGGTTACACACAAGAATGGGGTTGGGGAGGTTGTAGGGGAGATCAGCACTGCTCACCCCAGTAAAGAAATGAAAGGAAGAGGGCAACAGAGTCACATAAGTCACAGAATCTTCCAAAACTACAGTCCTGGTGTCAATGGGCATTCTTGAAGAGAAGCTATGTCTTCAAAGACTGGGAGATAAGAAGTAGGAATATTGATTGCCTAGAAGGTAATTACGTCATTTCAGACTTCCTTTAGCTCTGAATTCCTAGACCATGTCTGTGTTGAACTACCACATCCTATGACTAATGGGGAAAAGACTTTTGGAATACCTTAGCTTAGCAGTCAACTAGCCTCCCCAAGCTAGCAATGTCATCAGAGAGTGTCTGAAGCCTCCAGAAGAGACTGTTGTTCCCTGACTCCCGCAGGTTCCTATGAGTGTATTTTAAACTCACCTTGATTTGTGGTGTCCTTTGTTCTGTCAGAGCATAAAACGTCACAGAACTGTTTCCATGTTGAAACATGGAATGTGGAGTAACCTACATCTATGTTCCTGGGTCATAGTTATTCAAGATGGTTTCCCAGTAAACTACCTCTTATTCCCTTTAGGGTAGGAGCTGTGGTTTGCACTGTCATCAGTGACTTAGCTTACTTCCAGTAAGCCCCAGACCTTTAAGTTCCTGCTCCTTCCCAACCAACAGTGTCACAGGCTGCCTAGCAAGACACACAGGCCTCAGGGAGACAGTATTCAAACCTTAGCCAATGTTATTTGGAAACTATTTGATCCCCTTAAAAAAACAAAACAAAACAACAAAAGACAAACAACACCGAGACTAGTTTTCTACAGAATTTATTATTCTAACAAAGTTACAGGTATTCAAAGGCAAGTCGACTTCTCAGTTTGGTGGCTGACATTCATTCCTTTGATCCATTTAAAATTCTTCTCAGGTAAATGAGAAAAAGCAGAAGAAGAGAAGAAAGAGAGGCACCCTCCAAGCTTTGTGTGCAAGGTACTACCCATTTTATTTCCAGAAGCAGGAAGATTCAGTCATGGAAGTTCTCTACAAAATAGGGAAATCCTGTTTCAGGAAATGTGGAATTCAGCTGCCATAGGAGGAAGTGTCTCTGGTCACAGGACTAAAAGCAGAACTGCAAAGCCAGCAGCTTAGGACAGACTTGAAAGACAGCTAATCAGGAAGATCTCACTGTGTTAACACGTACTTTGTTAGTCAAATACAGGCAGAGGCGTGTTTGTGTTTTCGTGGTTTTCACTGGAAAGTACTGACCTTAAGCAGAAATCAGGAACTAACAGCCACGTGTATTGTCAGCAGTGTCCCCGTTAGCCAGGGCGGTTAACCACGTTAGGTGGTCCTATATCAAGGACAATTAAGATCGTGTTGGTTATGTCTAGTTGTTTTCATATTTCTTTATAAGGTATTATTATTTGCTACTTTTTGCTGTCATAGAAGAAGATAACATAACTGCCAAATAAAATTGTCCTTCTAATGAAATCAGCACCATGGCCATCTTCACCCCAGTATTAGAGTCATGAATTTGGACCACAGGTTGTTACAGCAACAGCATATTTTTCTAAATATATACCTAAAATTTATTCTTTGAAAATGCCATATATAAGACACAATGTAGTGTATTCCCTCCAACTCTCCTATGCCTTGCCAGTTGCCCATTTTCCTCAGAACTGCACCTCTGAAGACCCTCCTCCTGGCACCACTGTTGCTCTTAGCTCTTCAGCAAGGGGTGGGACCTCGTGAATCCCTCTCCCATCCAATCCCCAGGTTTTTTTTTGCTCAATTATGTTTGATTTCCCCTCCCCTGGACACCTTAGCAGATTTCTCTATATTTTGATCTCTGAGGGACAAAGTTGATCTCCAGTCACTCTCTGCTGACCACATGCAAGTGTTCTGAGCAGACCCCCAATGAGGTGCACCTTAACCAAACCTGTGAGGAGTGTCAGAAGTAATTGTACTTCTGGTCTCTGGCTTCGTTCCCACCCTCAACACACCCTGGGAACCCATTATTCTCAGGGTCCTCCTTTTCACCGAAATTGCAAACATTAGCATTTCACCATCTGTCTCCACCCAACCTTGACCCACAATCTCTTACAGAACAGTTGAAATTTGAAGAAGTACCATCTGTAAGGGGCAGGCTACTTCTTTAAAACAAACAAACAAACAAACAAACCATAGATGTTTTAGTCCTAGACTTAGAAAAGTGACTGAGGTAGTGCTGTCCCACCCCATCCCACTGGCAAAACACGCTTGAGTTTTCTTGAAACATTCCTCTTGTCATAGCTTTCTCATGTGTGCTTGGTGAGTAGCTTGGTGTGTTTGACAGATTGTGGTTATGGTCCTGTGGCGGTCCTGTGGTTTTCACAGGGTGTTTTGTCACCCAGAATATCTCTATCTCACTTCCTTCTGTTGGGGGAAAAAACAGAAGTTTCTGGAGTAACAGCAGAAACAGAGTGGTGCCCACTAAGTTGCAGTTGAAATGCTGGAAATGTTGCAGAACTCGCAGCCTTGTTTTTCACTTCCTGCAGGTGAATGGGAGTGCTCAGGCCTCCAGGGTCTCTATAGGCCTTTATGTTCAACTGACCCCAGCGTGCATTGTTAGCATTTTGTCTAAGCTCTGCCCCACAGTTACCTGGCAACAGCTTGGTGTGCCTGACTTACTATAAAAGAGGCTGCTTGCCCCTCCTCTCTCTCTTGCCTTCTTGCTCTGCTCTGTCCTCTTTGTCCCTCTCCCACACTCCCCTTCCCTCTCTCTCCAAGTGCTCATGGTCAGCCCCTACTTCCTCCCACCCCCACCCCCTCACCCCCACCTTTCTCTGTCTCTACTACCCTCTCAACTCCCCTCCCCATGCCCTGAATAAACTCTATTCCATACTATACCATCCTGTGGCTGGTCCCTCAGGGGGAAGGGATGCCTCATCAAGGGCCTGCAGAGGCACCCCCTTCCCTATACCTGACTACTTATTCACCAAAACATATTCCTTTTCTCCTTATCTTTTTAGAAGTACAGCACCCATTCCTTCCTTCAGGTCCCTACGCACTGGTGGCACAGCCTGTGGGACAGGACTTGGGGGAGGAAGAGGAGATGTTTCTCAGCTCATTTGTGCACCTCCCCAGCCAGTTACCTAGAGCAACCCATTACCAATACAGAGAGCCTTGCTTATCCCTTTCACTGCCTGACAAGAGTAGAGAAAGAAGACATGGACACAAAGAAAGTGACTTCATGGAAAAAATAAAACAAAAAAATGAAAATCCTCAATATGAAAAAAGTAGAGGACTTCTTCCACATAGCATGTTGGGATGGAGGCCCTCTGAGGGTGGGTGTCAGTGGGTAGGAAAAGGGTGGGAAGCAGGTTAGCAGCCATATTGTACCTTTCCTTCCTTGTCTCTGTCCAGAAGATGGAAATGGGCTCAGACACCCTGCAGATTCAGGAGGGGCTTACAAAGGCCACCAGATTTTCTGGGACACATCAATGTAGAGAATGACTTGGTAGTCAACATGATAATCCCCTAGAACAGTTCAAAGATTGGGAAGGACACTTCTTCAGAACATTGCCAAGGACAACTCTCCAAACGGATGACACTGACGAGCTGTCAGCCTGTCTCCATCCTCTGACTCTTTTCCTTTGTTGGGGACCAGCCAAACTTCATTGTCACTCAGAAGTAAGGGTCAGAGACAGGCAATTCAATCCATGTGCCAGGAAGAGGAATCAACAAAGGGATTCAGGGACCTCAAGCTCATATTGGAATCCTAACACGGCTTTAGGCTTTAGCAGGGGCAGAATTAGGGAACCATATGGTTCTCTCGAGCAAGAGGACTTCCCCAGGCCACCTGGAAGAACAGAAACTGAGCTGATGACCAACTATAGCACTGTCAGACTGAGAGCACGTAGTCAGGAAGCCCTCTGGGCCCTGCACTTCCTCTACTGAAACCCTAGCTGATGTCTGTTCTCTAAAAGATGGGATTCATTTCTGTGTTCTACACATGGGCATTTTGCATTTTGACTAAATGCCATATTTCCATCATGACTCTTGTTAGGAGCACGCTAGAACCTCAGTGCTCAGTTACAGTATGTGCTCCAGGCCTCCTGTCACAAGATGTGTCATGAATTCCAATGTTAGAGTCCCAGACTATACTACGTGTGCTTGCCCATGGCTAAAGGTAATAGTGGTTTCCATGAGCGCTGACTAAACAAGTCGGGAATTCCAGAAACTGGACACAGAACAGACTCTTAAGAGATTTCCCTGCAGAGAACAAAGCAAAAGTCATCACACCCACTGCTTAAAACGCCTCTGTATGGTTGGTTTTGGTTCTGTTTAACACAATCGAGAATCACTTGTAAAGGGAGTTTCCATGAAGGATTATCTAGATTAGGATGGTATGTGGGTGTATCTGAGGACAACTAATGTAGGGGAAAAACATCCTCCCACTGGAAATGAAACCATTCTTTGAGCAGGGAATTTTGGACTGTTGGAGAGTGAAGAAATTACACTAAGCTTCATTGTTCTTTCTTTCCACAGTGGATATATTGTGACCAGCAGCTTCAAAGGTCTGCTGCCTTCACTTCCCTCCAGTGATACACTGAGATGGTTTGAACGAGGAATGTCCCTTATAGGCTCCTGTATATGAACACTTGGTCCCTAGTTAGTGGTGATGTTAAGGGGAGGTTGGGAAACCCTTAGGAGGTATGACCTTGCTACACTTAGTACACAGCTGGTGGTGGGTTGGGCTTGAAGAGTTTTCAGCCAATGAAGGAGAAGACCAAACAAATCAGGCAAGGAGAAACACTAATGCACGCATCTCCCCAAAATAGTATGGGGCATAGAAATCCATAAGACTATCCTATCATTGGGCGGGCGTATAAAAGTGATACTGTATGTTCTTCAAGGAAAATATGGGTGCCCTCCTCAATATTAGATTGAACACTATGCCGATGTAAGAAACAGGGGAGGAGGGAGGCAAGATGCACAGTAAAAACCCCACTGCTTCTTATACTAAGAATTACCTGTTCTATAGACAATTACAGACCTAAGCAAAAGTCCAGAAACGAAAGCATTCAGAGATGACTCACTGGGGTTTGCCGGGGCTACTGACCTGTGTACATTCCCGGGCCTCACGTTTGACTGACACCGAAAAGTTGATCTCTAACCTTTACACACACACACACACACACACACACACACACACACACACACACACACACACACACACAGAGTGAAATTACCAGCATGTGTACGTTGAGAACTGGAGGGACTACTCACCCTGAGAACGGAGCATCAGATGCACGGTGCTGAGAGCAGGAGAGCTACCTTACTAGTCCATGCAGTAACTAGCCTGAAAGCCACTGCTGCTTCAATTGTGCCACACATGCAGATATTATCTACACGTAGCTTAAAGCTCAGAAGGAGCGTCTCAAATCTCCCAGTTCTCTCCACTTCCTCCCTGCTACCTCCCTGCCCCAGCAAAGAACACCAAGAAGGCCGACGGTTTGGAGAGATGGCTCAGCAGTTTAATGCTTGCTGCCCTTTTACCTGAAAATGTTGTTTTAAGTACCCTGTTCTGGCAGCTCACAACCATCTGTTAACCCTAGTTCCATAGCGTTCAGTGCCCTCTGCTGAGCACTGGCGCACCTGCAGGCATGCACACAGGATGCTCCTCCCATCCTCTCCCCTTCCCTCCCCTCACACAGGAATGTAAATAAAAATATAACTTTAAAAGAACCTGAAGGGTGATCGTCACCTGTCAAAAATAAAACCATGCAGAGCTCTATTTAGAATAAACAACCCTGCGGATTGTACTGCTGCTCTCGGCTCCCTCAGAGCAAATTCTTTTTCTTTCATATGAAACAGCCACGTCTCATCCAACCGCATCGCCAATAACTAAAACGAAACACAAAACAAGTAAGGATGGCATTAGCTGGAACCCATGGGCGTCCCTGCTCTTCAAATAACTCCGAAACTCTCCTCTCAGGTATTCCCACTGTGCCGAATCTGGAGATCTAAACTAGTCCTCCGTAGTCAGCTGGAGCCGGCTCCATCTCTGATTTCTGCCGGGCAGCGCAGGGCGGGGCGGGGCGAGGTGGGGCGGGGCGGGGGCGGGGGCGGGGCGGGGTTAAGCACGCTGTTTTAGTAAAGCACACGGGTGCCTGCCACAAGTCATATCCCGTGAAGTGTGTATGTTAAGCCTCCAATTAAAACAGGAAGAGAAGAAAAAAATCTATCAAAAATCTAACAGACTTCCCATCCCTCAGGAAAACAGCTCCATTTCCAACGGACATAAATTCTAATTAATAAACCCAACTGCCAATTTCAAATTGGCTTCTTAAGTTTGACCATTTGCTGCCTATAATCCATCATCTGCAGAAGACGCTGTCAAGGTGGATAAAATTACTGCTGTCTCAGAAAGAAAAGTTCATTTCCTCAGAACGTCTAAAAGTACAGTTGAGACCCGAGTGCTGTACACGAGACAGCACCTGCTTCCCTAATAAGCTTGGTGGTGCTAGAACATATTTGCATATGTATTCATTTATGTTTATTTTAAACATGCGAGAATTTATGCTAGGTTTTTAACTGGTCAAAGGATGATTAGTATTTAATTTTTAATTTATTTTCCTAAAACTTGAATGCCTTGCTGGATCGTGGTGTTATGCACCTTTAATTCTGTCACAAAGCTGTCAGAAGCAGGGGGACCTTGAGAGTTTGACAGCAGCTAGCTCTACCGAGTGAGCTCCACATCAGCCTGGGCTACACGGTGAGACCTGACTCATTAACAAACAAACCAGCAAGCACTCTCACTTAAATGGCCTGCTTCAGCACATTAAGACAAGGTGTGACATCCTTTCCCACCTCCTGTTTGTATCTTCTGCTTGTTGCTTGACTTGTGTCTTCTATAGTCATGACTCAAGCCCAAGATAAACTAAGTTTATAATTATAAGGTGCATAAACAGCTCGGTGAGCACACACATCTCTTATTTGTTACCTCCCAGATACTCTTTCTTCTGCAAACATTTATAAGCTACTTTATATTGAAAAGTGGGACAGGAAAACTAGTGATGTAAAATGATGAATTTCATTTAACACTTAATTTCAACGAATTGATATATAAAAGGTATCTCATAATTTATGTAATTGTAAATCAATGCCTAAATAATTTCTTTCATGCATATACATTTAGTTTGTATGATATTTTTCACAAATAGACATTCTATGTCCCCAAAGCTTTAAAGAGCTTTGTGAGAAAATGCTGCTATATTGTGATAATTACTTCACAGTTGATATGTGGAGAGGAAAAAGAAAACCAAAAAAAGAAAGAAAGAAAGAAACAAAAAACCCAGACTACTTAACATTTCAGGCTTTAATTCTAGCAAAGTGATGAGATAAATCATTATGTAAGTTACATCAGCTAAAGCACACATAGACTCAGTAAAAACATCAGAGGTGTAAAAAATTCAGTGGCTAAACAATTCAAACCAACTTTTCAAATCGTGTATCAAGCAGCAATCCCTCTATCTAGTTTATATCACACTGGGGTGCTGAGAACCATCAAGAGGCGGTTGAAGCATCTGTAAGAGATTCTCACCTGGACACCGCTTCTCAAGAATTTCATTTCCAGAATCACTGCAGCTTCAAGATCCTGTAAGAAAATAGCCATGTTAAGAGCAGTAGAAATAGAACTGTTTGCAGAGAGATACTCACAAAGTCTACTTGTACCCACCTCTCCGCTCATCTTGCATTAGTGTCTGTGTCTGCATGACTTGGAGCTCAGTGCAAACTTACTCTCTCTGACTGCTGATGCTCATGCACATAGTTCAAATATGATGCGTGGTGGTGCAGGTTCCGGAGATAGATAAAAGTCTCAAGATTTAGAGAGGGTTGGAAATACCATTTCAAATTAGTGTACATGGCAGATGAAGTCATTAGAAAACTGGAAAATATCAGAGATGGGCAAATGTGTGATTCAAAACCAGAAAATCAACAGAGTTATTAAAGAAGGGGAACTGTATTTCTGTATTCTTATAGAGTTAAGTGCAAAATCATGACCCACAGAACCCTAACAGTGGACTCCACTCTTGCTTTATGAACTACTGCATCCCTGCAGGTGTGGTTAGAGTATGATGTAAAGTTACTTTCACAAGTATGTTGTTTTATTCAGATAAAGATCAGTTGATTACTTTCTCTGCATTTGTTATGAAATATTAGTCTTCCATAATGTTGATATACTTGGAGCACCTCCATCTTGCATATTTTTCCCCAGTATGGATACTATTTAATGACAAAAACATTAAAAATGAAAACTTTTTGTACAGATAGATTGTCACTTATAAATCAAAAAATGAAGACAGGTTCTGGAGCTGCTAAAAGTGGTTTGATATTAGTCATACAAGCTGTGTTCCCACTGTTTCCATCCCATACTTTCTGCTCTTCTGATTTCGTTATCTTCCTCCTCCTCCTCCTCCTCCTCCTTCTTCCTCCACTTCTGCTTCTGCTTCTTCCCCCCTCTTCCCCCTCCTCCTCCTCCTTTGCTGCTTCTGCTTCTTCCACTTCTTCTCCTCTTCTCCTCCTCCTCCTCCTTCCGCTTCCACTGCTGCTGTTGCTTCTGCTTCTTCCACTTCTTCTCTTTCTCTTCCTCCTCCTCCTCCTCCTCCTGCTCCTCCTCCTCCTCTTCCTCCTCCTCTTCCTCTGTCTTCTTCTACTACCCCTGCTGCCACTGCTGCTTCTGCTGCTTCTCCTTCTTCTCCTTCTCCTCCTCCTCCTCCTCCTGCTCCTCCTCCTCCTCTTCCTCCTCCTCTTCCTCTGTCTTCTTCTACTACCCCTGCTGCCACTGCTGCTTCTGCTGCTTCTGCTTTCACTTCTGCTTCTGCTGCTGCTGCTTCTACTGCTGCTGTTGCTACTCCTTCTTCTGCTTCTTCTCCTCCTCCTTTCTGTCTCCCTCTTCCTCTTCTTGGATCTTCCTTTCCTCTCCTCCTCTTTCTTCTTCTGTCTCTCAAGCACAGACTAGCTCTTCCTGCCTTCCCCTGCTTATTTCTGGGTTACACTGAATGACACCATCTCAGTTCCTTTTCTATTGCTGAGATAAAACACTAGGATCAAGACACCTTATAGAACAAAGGGCTTATTTGGGGGCTTATGGTTTCAGAGGGTGTCTTAGTTCCTTTTCTGTTGCTTTGAAGAGACACCATGACCAATGCAACTTATAAAAGGAAACATTTAATTGGGAGCTCGCTTATAGCTTCAGAGTGTTAGTCCATTATCATCATGATAGACATCATCATGGAAATAGGCAGATAGATGTGGCTCTGGGGCAGTAGCTGTTAGGAGAGAGAGAGAGAGAGAGAGAGAGAGAGAGAGAGAGAGAGAGAGAGAGAGAGAGAGAACTGGGCATGATATAATGTGGGCTTTTGAAACCTCAAATACTGCCCCCAGTGCTATACTGTCTCCAACATGACCACTCCCCCTAATCCTTCCCAAACAGTTCCATCAACTGCATACCCAAGCATTCAAATATATGAGTATATGGGACCATTAAATTTCAAACAGTCACCATATTGGAGAGTTCAATCTACCTGCATTACATGTATGAGTGCATGTATCTATGTATGTATGAATATATGTATGCATGCATCTTTTATCAGTTGTCTAGCTGTCATATCCATGTATCTATCAGTATCTATCATCTGTATCAGTTTTCTGTGTAGGAAGAGACTCCTTTCTTTTACACAGTATTATGTTTGTGAGACTCAACCTTGTGAATTGAGTTGAGCATTAATATCAATTTCTGGAGTGACTCTATAGTCCTTTTCTTTTAATGGATATGATAATTACTGTTGTTTTCATGAAGTGCGGTGGATATTTTTATGTATGTATGCTTGTAAATATAACCACTGCCATATGACTTATTTCCTAAGAAAAAGATGCAAGAGTAAAATTTGTGAGATGAGAATGCTTTGGTGTGACTTCTCCTAGCTAGGATTAAACTACCTTTTCAAATAATTGTGCATCTCTTTTCTCCTCAAGCCCAGGGTGGACTATCAGTCCAGTTGCTTCACAGTCTTACTGGTATTTAAGTGTTCAGTTGTGTTAAAACTTGCCAATCTTTAGATATTTAGTGCTCTCATAGTTTGATCTAAAGTTTGCATGTTGGATCATAAATAAAGACAATCAGCTTTTTATATCTGTACCTGACATTAGGGTATCTTCTTTTCTGAAAGGCCATGAAGAGTTTTGTTCACTTTTTCCAGTGAGCTTCATGTTTCTCATGTTTTGTTGGTGGTTTTTAACACTTGGATGGTAGTCCTATGTCCACATGTTGGCTAATTTTGGTTGTAAAATTGATTGGGATAGGAGACACTTAGGAAATCGGTGTGTCCAGAAAGGTGCTTCTGGAGACGATTGGTGTGTGGGTCAGCGAGATGAAGGGAAGAAGAGTTTCTTTGAATGAACAATCTTATTCTCTAGTCTGGGATCCAGATGCAGCAAAAAGAAGAGGATGGATTCTGTACAGTTAGGTTAACTGTCAACTTGAAAGACTCTAGAATCACCCCCCAGGAATAATCTTGAGTATGTTAATGGAGGTAGGTGGAAGGACCCACCACCAAAGGTGGCACCATTGGGTTGGGATTCTGGATGGTGTAAGTGCCTCCAAGATCTGGTTACAGTCCCACCAGCCCATTATCCCGTACACTGAATGATGTTGTATAAACTTTGCTTGCCTATCTTCTCTGACTGCTTAAATAGAAGTAGCTACAGCTAATTACTGGAGAGAATACAGGTAGACAAGATTTCAGTTACTGGGCTAGGGGTTGTAGGTAGGGACCAGGAGCAGAGAGAAGAGAAGGAGAAAGAAGAGGGAGAGAGCAGGAGTTATCCATTAATGACGGACTAGGAACATGTGGCCCTGTAAAATGCCTCTGTGTACAGTCTGATGGAACAAAAACAACCCTGGTGAGACTCACACAGCAGGTACTTGGGAGCACAGTTGGGAAGTAGTCAGTCCAGTGTAGAAAATAAACTTGGACTACCCCAATAACTGTACTAAAGTTGATTAAATAACTCTATTAGGACCTAGGCTCAATTACTGGAGGACCAACTACATCAGATTAAGAACTAGTAGAGTAATTAGATAACATTTTAAATGAACAGAGCCTACCTCCAAAGGTCGGGCAGCGGTAAGATCTGGTAACGTGTGGACAACAGATGCTATCTCCCATTTCAGAGACCAGGGCTGGTTTTCTGAGAAGGGGCCTCCTTTCTGCAAGCTTCTAGAAATGCATGCTTCGATTTGGAATTGGGATTGTCTAGTGTATGCTGCCTGATTGGTGGCTCAGTGTCTGAGAGTTCTCAGGGATCCAGGTTAGTTGAGACTGTTGGTTTTCCTATGGGGTCACCCTTCTCCTCAGCTTCTTTGTCATCTTTATTTTTCTTCAGGTCAATCAGAATTATTAACAGAGAATACAGTCTAATTCCTTTCAGCCCTAGCCCGCCTTTCAGAAGTACCCCGTTCTTGTGGCCTCGGGCGACCACACTCACATCCCCTCCAACCACCCCTCCAAGTGGAGATACTGCTGAAGAATCCCCCTTGGATCCCAATCTCCCTTTCCACGTGATTCTTCTGTTACTGTTTCTGCCTTTCAAGCAGGCAGACTGTGCTCTATGTACTTTTGAGCATACTAGTCTGAAGAATTAAAGCTTGTGCAAAAATTCGAACAAATCAGGGAGGCACAGGAAAAGGTTGATAAAAGTCTAGATAAACCACAGTGTATCCAAGAAACCGGTGCTGTTGACAAGGGGCTGGCTGCAGTTGCCCTATACCATCTAGCCTTTCTTTGATGTAAAAAAACATTTAGAAATCTGAGCAGGGCTCTCGGTTAATGAACTAAGTGTGTCTAGAATTTGGGTCACAGAGTGATTGTTCTTGCATTCTCTACTTAACGGTTTTGTTTGTCTTTTTGAGACAGGGTGCTGCTAGAAACCCATTCTGCTTTGAGCCATGCATTCTCTTTTCTCAGACTCCCACCCTGGGACTGCAGACGCATGCCACCAGGTCTGCCTTCTGGTTCTTGATTTTGCATCTTCCTATTTTCTCTTCTGTTGAAGCAGAAATAATATTTCTTACTTTATAATAAAAAACTGCTCTAGCTCCATATTGTGAAAGTGTGTACAAGTGTATAAGTGATATTCTCCTCCCCTCCCCTCCCCTCCTCTCCTCTCCTCCTCCTCTTCTTTCTCCCTCTCCCTCTCCCTCTCCCTCTCCCT
>NC_034591.1:144370389-144391124 GCF_900095145.1 Mus pahari
CTCTCCCTCTCCCTCTCCCTCTCCCTCTCCCTCTCCTTTACCCAGTGTCTTACTTTGTGGCCCAGGCTGGCCTCGAACTTGTCGTGTGAAACAAGCTAGCATTGAATGCCAGGAGATTTGCCTGCCTAAGCTTTCAGCTGACTTTGGGTTTCAAGGTGAGAGACAAAATATGTTTTACTCTTGAATCTGAAACAAAAACATCCATTCTAATGTGTTTTCACACTAGACTGGAAGTCTCAGCTCATTGAAGAAGAGAAAGACTTCCTGGCTTCATATAAGAACAAAACAAAAAGTTGTGTAGACTGAAAAAGAATGAACTAAAGAATCTCTTTTTTAATTATGGAAGAGAATGTTAACTTATTTATTCTTTTATCAAGTAGTTTCTTGTAGCAGATGACATGGCTGTCCAGGTAGACCACCTTAAAACCAATATAAAGATTTCCCAAAACTAGAAAGGGAGAATTCCAAATGTGCAGGGATCAAGGCCAACATTAATAAGCTAATTGTTTTCTGCATATTAACAATGGATAATTAGAATTTAATATTTATAAGTACAATTTACAATAGTACCAAACATTAAAAATATTTAGACATAAATATATATGATTTATATGTGGTAAACTACAAACTCCTGAAGAGATGTGAAATGATACTAATTTTATCTACTGTCTAGAATCTTAAATGAACCTCTTAAATCATTTTAAAGACTTTGAAAAACTGATTTTAAATATGTAGAAATAGAATAATCACCATAATTTTTATAAAGAAGAAAAAATTTGGGGGATTTATAAAGAAATCTTTAACATCCCAATTAAGAGCATTTAAGACAGTAGGACAGTACAGAACACACTGACACATGAATTGTAGGCATACTGTCACCCCAGCACTAGTGAGGTGCAGACATGAGGATATACATATATACATAAGGTAAACACCTACATATACATATATACATAAGGTAAACACACACACATTATATATATATATATATATATATATATATATATATATATATATATATGGCTAATTTGGGTTATATAAGTTCCTGTTTTAAAGAAAAAATAAAACAAAAAACAGAGAAACATATGCATAAATAAACAGAATAGAAAATGCTTTCCCCAATAGAACCTCATCAATATCATTGATTCTTTTTTTAAGTAAAACACAACAGCAAAAAGTGTGTATAAAACTAAGTATAAAAATATAGAATTATAAAACTCTCAGAAGCAAATAGCAGTGATGATTTATATAAACTTGATCTGGTAAACAGGTTTCATATATGATGCCTAAAACTCAATCCATGAAAGAGAAAAAGGAAAAGAAAAGTTGGGTTTATCTGAATCACAAAACCATGGTTGTACAAGACAGCTTAAAGAGACTGAAAACACTTTTTGCAACCTGGTAGTACATACTTGCAAAATACAAACAATAAAACTTGTGTTGCAATGTTGAAACAACTCCAGGCACTACATGATAGGGAAAGACAGAGTCCAAATAAGATCTGAGCCAACACTCCAAATAGTTTCACCAAAGGAGATGCATAGTAGGACAATTAGCACGTGGACATGCCCGGCATCGTCTGTCACTGAGGAAATGCAAATAAAATCAGCGCTTTGATGTCAGCAGATGCCTATTAGAATGTTAACATTAAATGAGTTCTCGAAATCAAGTCATGATGGATTGGGAATCATCACTCATGGCCGGAGTAGAGAGATGAAGAGCCACTCTGAAAGCTAGTTCAGCACTTCTGTATAAAGCTATATAGTATGGGGTTTGATCCTTAGGAAATTCGCCTAGTGAATGTTTATAGAAGATTAAAAACAAACAAACAAACAAACAAAAAACAAACAAAACAGTCCCCTCAAACACACAGGGTAGAGTAACTTTATGGTCAATATATCCGACAAATGCTGTCTGGCTGTTATCTAGATGTTAAAGCAACAGATATTTATGCTGGTGGTCTGCGCCCTCTAGGGGATATGATGCGAATGACAACTCACCTTTCCGGTGTTCGCCCAAACTTCTATAACCTAAGTATAATTGTGAGAAAAATATCTGGCTATATCAACTTGGGAACTTTCTGTAAAATATCTTATGAGAACTTTTCAAAACCTTTAAAATCGTCAAAAATGAGCAAGGGGTAAGAAACTGTCAGAGTCAAGAGTGTCCCAAGAGAGATGGTAGGAGGAATAACAGCACTGCATCGGAGTCCTAAAATGCAGGGAACAGGAACAATCCGATCCAGGGGTTAATTAGGAATAAGCATCAACACTGTGTCTTGAATTGGGGCAAATTTATCGTAGAAACGGCGTGTCTGCATTTCCTGCACATGGTAGGCTGTCTGTCTTCACAAGGAAAGAAAATAAATAATAATACAGAAATTTTAGTGTTGGGTACACGAGAATTTTCAGCAATTTTTCTGCACATCTAAAATCTGTGCTAAAAGAAAATTTGTGGTTTAAAGCACAATTTCCCCTTTACTTCTCCGACCATATCCTTTGTGGTTTTACAGTGATTGACTGTGTTTTGGTGCTAGAATTTTATATGCACTTTTTTTTTTTTTTTTGGTTTCTGTTGTTAGACAATGTCTCTGCTTCCTTCTCATTAAAAAACGGATTGTTCTATTTATAGGATGGGTAGACAGATGCAACACGCAGGAAGAACAACTATAAAGAAGCCTAGAAAACGTTCCTACCACTGCCAACACAAGTGGACAGACAAAGGTGGGAATCCGGAGTCCTGCCCTTGATGACTGACTATGATGGCTAGAGTGTTAGCAGGGACCCTTGTTTGTTTGTTTGGTTTGGTTTGGTTTGTTTTACAGGGCAGGGTTTCTCTGTGTAGCTCTGGCTGTCCTGGAACTCACAGATATCTGTCTGCCTGCCTCTGCTTCCCAAGTGCTGGGATTAACCATTCAGCATTAGTGGGGAATTTATTTTAGTTCTACCTTCAGTGTTAATATTTAGAACTTAAACTAGCTTAAACTAGTGTTATTACCTACTAGGCAATACTCAATGACATCTATCTACCTACCTACTTGAATAAGTAGTTATCCGTAAAAGTTATAGCAACCTAACTCTTGACACATAAAATGTATTTATAAATATGTTTAGACTGAGTTTAGACTGTCAGTTTTTTGCTGAATTGAAGATTAAGAAAGCCTTATATTTATTGAAGTAAAATACACAATTATAATGATTAGCGCCCTGGTTTGTTTTCTCGGTCAATACAGATGTGCTTTGTTTTGAGAAGATGATTAAAATGAGTTTTGCTCATGTACCTTCTCAGAAATTTGGTTTCTTATTTTTACTTTTCATGCGATTATTTTGGCATTACTTGTGTGTTTCTTCCTGCAACTCAATTCTTTTGAATATTGTCTGAGTAAGTTAATATGCACATGAAAGCTAAAGAACCCAATCTACTCTGTGAAGTGTGATGTCAGGATGGAATTGCCAGCATAAGAAGACTATTTGATGATGACAAATAAACCATGTTCACCTTTTAGACTCAATAAATCAATTTTTCAAGTTTATGTTAGCCTCAGATAATCTTGACTGGGGACTTTGTTGTTGGTGGTTTTCTTGAGGCAAAGTTTCACTCTGCTATCCCAGGCTGGCCATGACCGCATGACAAAGCTCCTGCCCGAACCTCTTGAATGCTGGATTTATAGATGCAAGCCACTGCGCCCATTTACCTCACCACTTAACAGGTCATAGGCTCCTTTCCTGTCTTGAGATGGTGTGTACTCTCAGGATTTTCTGCAGTTATGACACATTTACAAGTATATTTAAAACGGTTAGATGTTACAGGAGGACATTGAATCATTACAGATTACCCAGAGTGTCCAAGATGGCACTGGACAGCTCTGAGACCTGCCAGCATTGGAGTGGCTTTCTTGGTGGCCACTGTAATAGGACTGGCCACCCACAGCGTGTACTTTGAAAGGTACTTGCTCGGACAGAGACCGAAGTATTTCCCGAGGAGCTTCCTCGGCTCTCTTTCAAAGTTACGGAGTTGCTTTGTATGTTGCCCCACATGGGTTCCCAACACGATTTTACTTCCGCTGACATGAAATGGCCCCATTGTGATCACTCATGGTACCCTATGTATATGTCATTTTCAAAGTCTAACCTGCCTTAATTTTAACTAATCAGTAAATATGTGAATTTGGTCATAACTCCTCTAGAAGATCAAGTTATAGATTATAATGAGAGAACTCAAGTTTTAGTATATTACAAAGTTTGATGGTTTGAGATTTGAGACAAAACTTATCAGCTGGCTGAAAAATGAGATCCAAATTAAATTTAAGATCTATTGCTGAAGTCGAAAGCACACAAATAAAAACATACAAACGTTGCTTACATTTGCAGATATCCCTTGTTAGGAATTGTGATAAATGACTGGTTTACAGTATGTTTAAGTCTCAAGTGAACCCTAAATGTTTGTGAAGTGCTTTCCTTTTGGTGCATGTGAGAACAATGCAGTTTAACAATTCTATGACTAGCTTAAGCTCACATACAGTTCTGATCCACCACATAAGAAGATTTTAATAGATATAAAGAAAATGTAACTGACTGTCTTAATCTTTAGTACAGGTAAAGAAAAGTTTTATTTATCATAATTTAATTTAGCTAATGTTATTTTGTGTCTTTATAAAAGTCTTGGTAAGGAGAAACCTCATCTCTAAATTTACATGACCTTTGTAAAATTAAAAGGTGGAGATGTTATTGACCAGACTCCTTTTTGACAAGCGGTTTGTGTATCCAATAGCAATTTTATTAAAACAAAGGGATGCCGGCTTGTTACGTATAGAAGTATAATTAGATTATGATTTTTTACTTTCCAGTAAGTCATCTGAGCATATATTCCTCAAGTCGTAAGCATAATGAGGGGATACTTGGTAATAACGTATCCAGAGGTTGTGGCTACATGGATATTTCTCCCAACAAACAACAGAATAGAGTGAACTCTACAGGTAAGTGGCTCTCATCACTACACTTTCAGAAGGGAAATCTCCTCAATCCTTTCAGCGTTTGCTATTAGGATCAAGCAACTTAAGTGGGCAAAAGACACATTGACAAAAGTTCTAAGAATGCAGATGGGAGCTATCAAAAGAAGTGACTAGCCCACTAACCGCTTGCCCTGGCTTCCTGGGACAACGGGAGGAAGAAAACACCTTATTTTATTTAATTTAAAAACAAATTTGTGTGTCTGTGTGTATATTATATGATCACACGTGCCAAGGTGTGCTTGAGGAAGTCCGAACCTGTGGGAATTTTTTTCTTTTAGATTGACAGGTGCGACAGACTTTGTCACCCATTGACATGTTGCTGCTCCCCAAACTCTTTATGACAGTTACAGGTTTCTTCTACATTCAAAAGGCTGAGGCAGGAGGATCACCAAATGTTCTGTGCCATCCTGAGCTACACAGGGAGATCTTGTCTCATATACAAAAAACAAAACAGATACATTTCTGCATTTCTTTAGGAACAGACTCCCAGTCTCAATAGCTAACTTTTATGAAAAGTTTATGTAAATATTTTGTAGATTCTATTTTCATGTTAATCCTCTTTGATGTATGCATCAAGCATTTGAAAGTATTTGTGAATATTTAAAATGTTCAATAGATAATAAAAGATCTAAAATGTGTGTATTCTAAGTTTAAGGCATAAATACTTATTTCAGTTAGAATATTTATGTAGCTGGCTGCAGCCACACTAACTGGATTCCTGAGTGGGAGGCCAGAGCTGTAAAGGAGAGAATGGTGAGAGAAGTATAGAGACCAAGACAAATTTTCTGTTCATGGCCTAATGTTTACTAAGAGTCTGTGCTTATAAAGGGGGGAAGCCCATCTCCCACAGATCCACTCTTGATGCCCATTGCCAGCCTGTAAGCAGTTCTGACAGCACTAGTTTGGCAGGAAGGTGTCAATCACCTGGTTGCCTGCTGTCTCTGGAATCTCTCAGCCTCTCAGCAGGTAGCAGTGTCTCAGAGAACAGTGCTGGGTGACAGAGCAATAGAACCATCTAGGTGGGAAGGCTCCACCCCAGGTCATCTCATTCTCAGTGGCAGCAAGGTCTGAGCCAGCCTGCTCAGGGCTGGGGGAGGTTACACATTTAAACTAATTTCTTTTATCTAGGAGTGCTCTATCTGCATGTATACCTGAATGCCAGTAGAGGACATCAGATCCCATTACAGATGGTGGTGAGCCACTATGTGGTTGCTGGGAATTGAACTCAGGACCTCTGGAAGAGCAGTCAGTGCTCTTAACAGCTGAGCCATCTCTCAGGTCCCTGTACTCATTTCTTAATATTGGTTTATTTTAGTATGATTGCTTTCTTCTTATGGAGATAAATCTAGTGGCTTCTGAGGCTTGACTATGATGCTCCTGCAGTGTTAGGGAGGAGATCCATTTTTATGTATTGAAAGGGAAACTGAAAATAACTGTCTCCTTACCTATTTTTATCCCGATCCCATGGATCCCGTGTGTCTCCGTTTAAACACCCGTGGATCATTCCTTCAATCCCGCAAAGACTAGGTCTATTGTAAAGAGATTAAAATAATTTTTAAGAATTCTACTTTTAAAACTTGTTCTTCCTGGGCTGGCCCCATGGCTGAACAGGGAAGGCAAACACCACCTAGCCTGACAAACCGAGTTCCATTCCTGAGACCCACACGGTGAACGTGAGAACTGACTCCTCTGTATGTGGGCTGTGGAGCACGTGTGCATGCAAGTACACATACAGGCACACTCACACACTCACTTGTGTGCATGCATGCACTAAGTAAGTAAATAAAAAAAAATTCTTTAGATGAATTTAGCAGATCTTGATTGCTCAAATGGTAGAAGAGACACTTTATCCTATGGCCACTGTTTTGGAACAGTTTGGTTAAGGACAGACAGAGTCCGTGAATCGGAGATCAGCTTCTGGGAGAATTTACCCTTTTGTGTTCCTCCGAAGCCCTTGTTGATCCCTTTTGCAGTCTATCCAAATGCATCGCTGTTGCTTTAACTTTCTCCATGCCCACCACTGATCACCTGCGTGACCCCGGGTCAGTTAGCTAAACTTCAGTTTCTCTGTATTTTACTAACATTAGTTTTACCGTCTTTATTTACACAATGAGGAATATGAAGTTAATAAGCTTAAGCCTGTCTTAATTTTTGGTAAAAAAATGTTTTGTATATTTGCAGGCTTTCAGAACTTAGACTTCATATATAGCAGTCATTCCATAAATAATAACTGTGAGTGTGTTAGCATTTGCCTCTCTTAAGAACTGCTCATTAGTGGGAAAGGAGGGAGGCAATCTCATTATTCTCTTGTTTTTTCAAATATTTACTCTTATTTTATGTGTATATATATATATATAGCCTGCGCACCACGTGTGTGCAGTGCCTACATAGGCTCTAAAGTGTGTTGGCTCCCCTGCCCTGGAACTGGAGTTACAACTGCCACATGGATGTTGGGCACTCAAGGGTCCTCTGCAGGAGCAGCACGTGCTTTTAACTACTGAGCTGTCCTCTCTGCAGCACCCCTCCCCCCTTTTTTTCTTTTAAAGTTTAAAACTTAATGCAACAATTGCTTTTGGTCTTAAAACTTCTTTCTCATTTCAATTCCTTTCCATATTGGTTTTCTTTTTTTCCTTCTAGGAAAATCCTGCCCCGATGATTGGTTGCAGAAACAAGGGAAATGCTACAAATTTGACATAAGCTTTAAGTCATAGATTGATAGTGAAATATCCTGCGCAGTCAAGAAATCACATCTCTTGGTGATCAAAGACAAGGCAGAATTGGTAAGAGCTAATGTCATGAAATACAGTCCCTTCTAAACAGGAAGATGTGTGTGCACTTCATGATAATGTAATTATTCTGCTATTAATTACTGTCATTTGTTGAATGCCTATCATGTGGCATTCAATTCACCACTATAATCTCAATTAGCTCTAAGTTTAAACTTGTGAGACAGAATTTTCCCATAGCCCCAGGGCATATTACACACTTTCCCCATAGCCACAGGGCATATTACACACTTTCCCCATAGCCACAGGGCATATTACACACTTTCCCCTGGGCCATAAGTTGGTTATGTGACTGTACTGTTAAGTGGCAAAGTCAGGTTCTTAGGATAATTTACTATCAATATTGGCCTCCTCCACTGAGGATGAGAGGAGATCTGAGTGACCCATCAAAACATTCCCAATATAGCCAGATATGAAACGGTTCACCTACAATCCCAGCATTTGGGAAAATGGCAAAGGTTTGAGGTAGGTAAATTTTAGGCTACCATAGGATATACAGTGTCTCAAAAACTTGTAATGAAATAAATACAAGGTAAAATATTCCCAGTTCATGGCAATATGTCTAGAATCTTGGTCATCAGGAAGATGGTTTTTAGTTAGAAAAGCATAGAACTTAGGGTCAGCTGTCTTTTCATTCATTTAAAATCTGCATTATCTGTCAACTTTAGGTTCTCTCCCCCACTCCCCTATTTCTCTCTTTCTTTCTCTTTGTCTTTGTCTGTCTCTTTCTTTCTCTTTCTCTCATTATTGCACTGTCTGCATGTACACCCTACCCTGCATATCAGAAGACGGTATCAGATCCCACTACGGATGGTTGTGAGCCACCATGTGGTTCCTAGGAATTGAACTCAGGACCCCTGGAAGAGCAGCCAGCACTCTTAAATGAGCCAATTGGGCTCCTTTGTACCTTTTCATAGACTGCTATTTGTATCCACCTCAATTCCATCAAAGAATGTACAGGAGAGTCACATAGTTGGAAAAATCACATAATATGGATTTCTTTTCCTAAATATACAGAAGACTTCTTACAACTTTCCTGGCTGGAAAGATGAGCACCAATTTTTTTTTTTTTTAGGTTTGGACAAAAGAAATCAGAAGTGTTTTTATAGCTGACACTCAGCTGCTTTCCCGGGTCTTTCATCCAGAGTAAAATTCATAATGGAGTGTACTTTTGGATTGGGTTGAACATTACAGACCCACAGAAAACGTGGACCTGGTTTGACGGCACACCTTTATACCCACAGTTGTGAGTGCTTGGTATTTGTATATGACTAGGGAAATGTAAGCCCTCCAGAGACCACCCCCTACTGGTAGCTCTGAGGAACTTCAAGTGGTCAGATGGCTGGAGGATGGATGAGTTTGATACCTGCTAATAAGTGAAGGTTCATAAAATCTGTCTTAGAGAACTACAGGATCCTAAAATAAGGTATAGCCTCATTTAGAATTTCAAACCTGTCTGTGAGTTGCTTTTTTAATCAGGTGACCTAATAGTGCTAGAAAAGTAAGACCTGGTTTTTAATTTTTTTTGATCAGGCAGCTGCTGCTAAGTCAATAATCTACAGTCAGCTGTCAATACCATCAGCGATCTGAGAAGGAAGTATAATCCAAATGATTTATGTATCAATTAAAATGACAGGGATGTTGCCCTGGACTCTCATTAGGCAGCATTAGGAAGAGTGGGTGTAGGTTTTCAGCTATTATACAGGACAACATTGACCTTTTGCTTCCAGACCCAAGTCTGAGAGTAGGAACCTAGGGAACTGACTTTACTTTCCAGAGTACAACAGTGAACTCAGCAGTGTCCACAATTTGCTCATGGTCCCGGTGGCAGGTGAGGCATGAGGTGGTATTTCCCAGTGCTTAGCATTACTACAGTCCAGATGGAGTAGTCATGACCCATCTGTCTTCTTCGGAGACCTCAGGGTTGCTTCTAAGAACTGGGATTTCTGTCTGTCAAGGTGTTTTTTTATTAAAAATTTAAATGTCATATTCAGCAAATCTCTAAAAGTTTTGAGGTCTGTCTATGATTTTAAATGAACTTTATTTGTCTTTAATTTCTTGTTTGAGGGTTAACATTGGAAATATATTCAGGAAGCTAAAGAAAGCATGGGCCTATAACTGAATTACATTTGTAAGGAATTTGATAAGATCTAAGTTGACTATTAATCTGCATGCCTTAATTATCTTTAACGGTTTACAAGTTAATAGCCTTTATAATATTAGAATTCTACAATTATATCCCTGTTAAGTTTAACCTTAAAAAGTTATAACTCTTGAATTGAAGTATTGGATTTTTGGTATTCAAATAAAACGTTAAATCATAAATACAGTCTATTTAGAGACCAGCAACTTTCCTTTCCTGGTCTTTTCATAGTGCGCTATTGCAGAATGTCATAGTTTTTTATATTATTGTTTATCATAATACCTAAAGCTTAATAAAGGAAGTGAGATATGTTTCCTCCTCCTCCTCCTCTTCCTCTGCTTCCTCCTCCTCTTCTTCCTTCACGTGATTTCTTTGTGTATACTTCGCTGCTCTGGAACTCAGTTTGTAGACTAGACTGGCCTTGAACTCCCAGAGTTCCTCCTGCATCTACCTTCCAAGTGCTGGGATTAAAGCCATGTGCCACCGCCACTGCCATCACCACTCACCAGTTAGACATACATTGTTAAATCAGTCTCTGTTAGCCTGAATAGACCTTAGGTATAGAGGGATATTCTATAGGCTCTTTGTCCAACTGCTTAGGTCTTTGTCTTGTTGCATCATAAAACAGACATATCTCTGTTTCTTGTGTCTAGTAGTTGTGGCCCTAACTTAGTCAGCCAGTGACTATGCTGGGTGTTTGGGATTCCAGTGTAGCCTTGAGCCTTTCTCAGGGTGAGCCTTTAAGCATAAAAAACATGTTTGCACTTGACGTGTTTCAGTTAACAGAAACAGTCAGAAGCAGAAATACAGGGGTTCAAAAGCAAGCTTAGCGCATTTGAATATTTGTCCAGAACTATAGACATTAATAGGTTAGTTCTGTGTTTCACCATTACCTGTGCAGCCTTGTAATTATCAGCCCTGGGCTGTAAGTTTTAAGTCAACTTTTGCTACATATTCTATAGATTTTTAACCATATTCAACAATATAAATCCTGAGGTGCAGAAAGTTCAAATAGTAGTCTTACCAATCTTGAGATATGGTTTATTTCTTAGGAAAAGTTTTGAACAGTTAAATGAAATTAATATTCGGATTTTTTTTTTTTGCTGTTTTTTTGTTTTTTTTTTTTTGTTTTTTCCTACCACAAAGTCAGGTAGTTCACTTAGTATTAGGACAGAAACTTTCCAACTCCAGAGCCAGCTTTTCAACAGAGTAGAACAGTATAAAACAATATTTATGGTAATGTGAAAATATTTCAACATTACCCTTACCCCAAAGATATTTGAATCTTTGCTAAACTGAATCCAGTGATCAGAACGCTCAAAAATGAGGACTTTTGAACCAGGGCTATCAAAGCAACGATGGCAAGCTGCAGGTTGGGATTTGGCCTGGCTCCGGGGAGTACACAAAGGGTCCACGCAGGATAGCATGCTGGGGTATGCCCACATTGCCCCAGCAGGACAGTGTGGGAGTGGCGGCAGCTAAAGCTTGATATGGCTTTGATTTCTACCTGAACCTGGCACAGAAAAACACACATGGAGAGAGCAATTAATAAAACCAACACCTAGAACTCTCCCCAGTTGGAATGCACACAGACAACCAAAACACAAAACAAGGCACAGGGCACAGTAACAACAGAGACCATGACAATCGGGGTCATTCAGAGGTTCGCCAGTTTGACCAAAGACATTTTCTTAATAAATAGGAGGCTATTTCCAGTTGCTACCCTGCACAGTCCAGACACCAGGCTTCCTAATTCCCTAGTTCAATTACACAGCAGGACCTTACCTAGTCCCATCTCTGCTCAGCATGCCTAATATTCCTCTCTGGGTTTCTCCAAACCCTGGGCTTGGCCTCAGCGGTGTGGGATGCCCTTATGGTCTCTCTGCTGTGTTGTGCAGCCTAGGCATTGAAGCTCTGCCAGATACTGGGTGCGCAGGTGCTGGGCTTCTCTGATTTTTTTTTTCTCAGTATCATCAAAGTGTCCTCAGGGTCCCAAGGCAGGTCAGAAAAAGGACTTGTGGCTCTGGCTGAACTCCTAACTAACCAGACATAGACAATGGGTCGTGGGCTGTCTGTCTCCGTTTGCCTTGAATGGGTCGTGGGCTGTCTCCGTTTGCCTTGAACAGAGGAATGCCTGGCCTTGGCTGACTCTTCAATGCCCAGCTCAGGATCCCACAGAACCAAAAGATGTTTGCTGTTTCCTTCTTCTATGATGTGGCCCTTCACTGAGGAAGCCCAAGTCTTGGGGACTTGGAATATCTCCAAGGTATGTACCCCCTAAAGTACAGCTGCTCAGTTCCAGAGGAGAAGAGGTTTGGGCCTGTCTATCTGTAGAGGGAGGGGCTACTGCAGGAATTGTGGCCTGATCACCAGATAGCTCAAGATGCTAGTGACAGAAACTTCACTTATTCATTCTTCTGTGAAATGTAAGAATGCTTGATTCTTGTATTTGTTTTGTGTTACAGGAGATGCAAACCACACTGTTCCTCAGCCTGGGCATTGTACCTCATGCCTATAATCACTTGGTAGGGAGGCTGAGGCAGGAGGAGGGCACTGATACCCCCGCCCCCATCCCCAAATCATCTGTAATACCTCTCATGTCTACTCCACTCAGCGTATTTTATTATTGTTAAGAAAATGTAGTTGCTTTTGACTCGGGTCTTTTGTCAAGTTCCTATATATTTTTTCTTATTTCCTGCATGATAAGACTGATAGAACATTTTCTTACTGTTTGATCTTGTCTCTAGTTTTGGACATAGAGACTTCTAAAATACTTAGACTTGCCTGAGTGTTGGGAGTGTTGAGGGCAATATATAGCTGTTCACATCCAGCCCCTTTCAACTACATATACCTGAGGTTTTAGTAATAAAGTAAATTTTGGTGGGCCCCTAATAGCTTCAGAGTGAAGGCTAGTTACCAGAAGGTTACCATGTGATTAGAGCAGTGGCCCTTTAAATCTTACCCTTCTCTTCCAGGGAGGGAAGAGGGACGGAAACTGACTTAACTACTGATAAGGATCTAGTCAACCTTGTTCCCACAAATAACTCTTCATAAACTTTCTAAACAACGTGGTTCAGGGAGCTTCACGGTGAAGCTGTGAACGTGTGTGTGTGTGTGTGTGTGTGTGTGTGTGTGCAGAGCAGTGCATCCAACTCCAAAGAGACTGGTCAGATTTTATTTTATATATATTTTCATTTCATTTCTACTATTTTCAAATATTCCTCACAATAAATTGATAATATATATGTAAACTGTTTCCAGGAGTTAATTTTCTAGCAAACCACCACACTTAATAAGTGTCAGAGACCAGGTTGAGAAAGCCCAGGCATCTTACATCTCGGGCATCCGGCAGCCCAGGCATCTTACACCCAGGGCATCCCGCAGCCCAGGCATCTTACACCCAGGGCATCCCGCAGCCCAGGTGTTTTCACAGTATGCAGCTAAGAGCCACATAGTTCTTTGTCAAGAGCCCTTCCCCCTCGCCCTCTGCAAGGCCACTCCTGGGAACCAGCAAGACCTAAACAGACATCAAGGACTGAGGGAGTCTTCTCACATTCCAGAGCTGCCCAGAACTGTCACCTTGAACTGTCAGGAGGATCCGGACTCTGAGATAGGACTCTTAGATAAGCCACCCTATGTCCCAGGGCAGTGGCGCCAAGGACCCTAGATGAATCACTAAATGTATTAGACTTGCAAATAACTCTTCCCAATTATTTCTCTCACTGTATACCTTTAATCACTCCCCCCAACCCTTCTCCAAATTGTATTTAACCTGAGTATTTCCCCTTAGTAAAAGAGACTATGACAAACATGCATGGTCTCCGTCTCTTTCTTTATTCCCATTTCTAGGTTTGTGATCCCCCTCAAGGACCATGGAATAAAGTGTCCCTTGGGCCGGGGCAAATAAGAGGAGTATAGAAAGCCCTTGTTTGTAGTAAGTTGGTTAGGACTATGTATCTTAATTAGGGTTTCTATCGATGTGATTACACAGCATGAATAAAGGTAACTTTTTGAAGGAAAGGCTTTATTTCATCTTATTTTTCCAGGTAACAGTTACTGAGGGAAATTACGAAAGGAGCTCAAGTAGGGTAAAGAGAGGCCAGAGTCCATGGAGGGGTGCAGCCTGCTCCTCATGGCTTTCTCAGCCTGCCTTCTAATAACACCCAGACTCATTAGTCTCATGGTCGCACTGCCTTTCATGAACTGAGCCCTCCCATGTCAAGTATCAATTAAGACAATGCACCATATGCTTTCCCAAAGAACAGTCTAACAAGAGCCTTCTCTCAAAGGAGAGTCCCTCTTCCAAAATGACTCTAGCATGTGCCAAGCTGACATAAAACTAACTTATGGCTAGCATCTCAAATGGGCACAGATTTTTCTTTCTTCTTTTTTTTTTTTTGGCAATTAACCTTAAGATTCTTGAGTGTAAAGTTTAACACCAGCATTAGGTGATTATTAACTTAATTGGGTCATTAGATATCCAGTCAGTGTCCAGAGTTGGGGAATTGGTTTCTGGTATTGGAAAGAAATCCACTCATCAATAATTTTGGGGATGATAGGATAGATCTGGTTCATGGAAATGTAGCTTGGGAAGAGAATGGGTGAGAGGATGGAGGGGAAGGAAGTGCTGGCTCCTGGGTAGAACTTCTGGTCGACCTCATCCTGAGACTTGTGGCTCACGGGACACATTGGAGATAAAAATTAATGAAAAGCGAAACAACAGATTTTTACTATTGTTATCTACAGCAGTAAATGTTTTGAAAACGCTGGGCCAGTTCTTGGTGTCAGACCAAGCTGAAATTTCAGTTGAACTTGACCACTAGCCCCAAAGCTACCAACAGAGGAAAGTTTGTGCTGTGACAGCAGGATATGATTCTGAGGCCTCTTGTGACCAAGAAAGTAGCAGTTGTGGGAGAATTAGCAGCTGCTGAAACCCACAGTGTGCCATGAAATGGACAGAGCATCACAAAGGAGTTTCATCATTGTGAACTTACGTATTTTTTTCTTAACTCTCTGAAACAGGATCTATCTTCAGAGACTTGAATTTCTTGTCATACAGATCTTTCACTTTCTCGGTTAGAGTCACACCAAGATAGTTTAAATTGTTTATGATTGTTGTGTTTTCCCTAATTTCTTTTTCAGCCCATTTATCCTGTGAGTAGAGGAAGGCTACTGATTTATTTGAGTTAATTTTATATCCAGACACTTTGCTGAAGTTGTTTATCAGCCATAGGAGTTCTCTAGTGGAATTTTTGTGGTCAGGGAAGCAAGAGGTTCCTAGGACCCAATGGAGATGGCATTAGGAAAAATACTCAACAAAGGGGAAATAGAACCTGTAGAGACCATATCCAGTGGATAGCATGGCCCCTGTTTGAGGGATGGGGTCAGTCACCCATCTCAAAAATTTTAACCTAGAATTGTTCCTGTCTAAAGGAAAAGCAGGGACAAAGAGTAGAGCTGAGACTGAAGGAAAGACCAACCAGAGACTGCCCTACCTAGGGATCTATCCCATTTGCAGACACCAACCCAGACACTGTTGCTGATGCCAAGAAGCGCTTGCTGACAGGAGCCTGGAATAGCTGTTCCCTGGGAGACTCTGACAGAGCTTGACCAATACAGGTGTAGATACAGTCAACCATTGGATTGAACCTGAGGGCCCCAATGGAAGAGTTAGGGGAAGGACTGAAGAAGCTGAAGGGAACTGCAACCCCATAGGAAGAATAAAATATCAACTAACTGGACCCTCCAGACTCTTCAGGACTAAACCACCAACCAAAGAGTCCACATGGAGGGACTCATGGCTCCAGCTACGTTTTTAACAGAGGATGGCCTTATCTGGCATCAATAGGAGGGGAGGCCCTTGGTCCCGTGGAGGCTTGATGCCCCAGCATAGGGGGAAGCCAGGGCAGAGAGGCAGGAGTGGGTGGGTGGGGGATCACCTTCATAGAGGCAGGAGGGAGGGAAGATGGGCTGGGATGGGAGATTTGTGGAGGAAAAACTGGGAAGGGAGACAACATTTGAAGTGTAAATAAATAAAATAACCAATACAAAAAATCCAGAAAAAAAAAAAACAAAAGGAAAGAAAGAAAGGAAGGAAGGAAGGAAGAAAGAAAAAAGAAAGAAAGAAAGAAACAGGATCTAACTCTAGCCCAGACTGATCTGGAACTCATCGTGTAGCCCAGGCTGGCCTCCAGCTTGCAGCAATCCTCTTGTTTCAGTTTCCCCAGCACCGGAATCACAGCTATGAGTGATCAGACATGGCTAGTATTTTTACAGCAAAATATTTCTGAAGAAATTTTAATAAAAATGGATTGTGTAAGTAAATAGTTCAAGAACAATGTGTGTGTGTGTGTGTGTGTGTGTGTGTGTGTGTGTGTGTGTGTGTGAAATTGAAACTGGTACTCAAATGAGCACACTGTTTTCCCAGGACCTGCCACTGAAGCTGGGGCTCACACATTTGTCTGGATTGCCTTACTGGCAAGTCCTCGGGATCCTCTGTCTTTACTACCCCATTACTAAAATCAAACAAAGACTTCTTGGGAGAAGAAAATTATGAGTAACTATTTCTGATAAACATAGGTATATAAACCCTCTGTAGCATAGCAGTAAGGCAAATTCAATAATATACTAAAATGAATTTTAGTATTTGTTTCATTTTTTTTCTTCAGAGGCAGAGACTGGCTGCACCCTCCTTGTCTTTTCTGTCTGGATCTACGTTGGAGTTCCTTCTCTGTCCTTGTAGAACCCCATTTGAGCAAGACTTTTGGTAAATCGGCACAGTAAAACTCTCTGCCTGAGCTATTCTTCACCTTTAGAAATAATCCTTGAAAATCAGATTAACCAGATATCCTTTCTCCTTTTCCTGTTCACAGATCCTCACCCACTCCTTGGTCATAAGTCTCCACCTGTTCTTGTGCACTCTCTGTCTTGTAAGAGCTTGTATCTTTCACAATGGCTTCTCTTTATAAAGTCTGTTTTACCATCCCCCTTGATATTTGGAAAACCTTGCCACAGTTCTCAGTTTCTTTCACCACAGCTTGTCTAGCTGACTGGACTCGGACACTTCCTTATTCCCAATCCCTGTCTCCAGTCTTAGTGCACATCCCCTTTTATTTCTTTCCAGTTTTATTTCCCTCCAGTTTTAGTGCACACCCCCTTTTAGTTCTAAGTCCTGGGGATGGGTTGGTGCATGCTGGGTTGTTCTACCTTTCTACTGGTTGCTTCCACTGCATCCAAATGTAAAATAGAGAAAAAAGTGAATTATTTGAGTCAGAGAGACAGGCCACGGTAAGTGCTTTTCTTGCGTGAATGAGGTCCCAGGTTCAATAATCATCATTGTAAAAACAAAAACCAGCCCAATAAAAACATCTCTGGCTTGTTTTGAGACATATTCTTTCTATGTAGCTCTGGTTGTTCTGGAACTTACTATTCATAGCAGGCTAGCCTTGAACTCAAAAATATTATCACACCTCTGCTTTCAAGTTTTGGGATTAAAGGAGTGCATCAGCACACCTGGAATAAAACAAAACAAAACAAACAACAACAACAACAACAACAACAACACTTTAAAATTCCCTTTGTTTCCTAAGGGTCTTATCTAATGATGTCCAGAGTTGTCGGAAGTTGCTCTCAGTATCTCAGAAAACTGTAAAGATTACATGAGAAACGTCTAAAAGTCATTTTGCATTTACAGTCTCCCCCCCCCCCCATGGACATGCAATCATTTAGTGGAGTGACATATAAAGAAAAAAAAAAATAATTGAAACCGTTGTTTCATAGCGCCATCTGCTGGAAAATAAGTGCACTACTTAGTTTTTATTACAGGACACACGTCAGCAGAGAGTTTAGACCCAGTCCTTAGACATTTCTGCAAGTTTCCAGGAAGCTAGGCACAGACACGAAACTATTGCAAGTTGTATTGTAAAGTTTAGAAGAGGAGGAATTGTGACCCTCTGGGCTTTCTCTTTCTTTGTCACCTGTACCTGCCCATCACTTCTGTCTCTCAGAAGGAATGACTTTCTCAGGACAGTCTGGCCCCTGCACCAAGAGTGTCTAGTCTAGCAATTATCTTTGCAGTACCCAACCCCACCTTAGACCTTGCTCATCTTCTGTTACAATCGGATTTTACATAGCTATGGAAGTACAGACATCTTCCAGGGAGATAGTTTTTCTCTAGTGTAGCAGTATACTTGGAAAGACGCTGGTCCCCCCCGCCCCCCAACCAGTGTTTCCACTTTCCTGCCTATGTTTGGTTTTTATAAAGTCCTTAGGAGGCTGTTGTTCCTACCAAGATTGAAACTGCTCAAAGGGCTGGAGAGATGACTCAGCAGTTAAGAGCACTGACTGCTCTTCCAGAGGTCCTGAGTTCAAATCCCAGCAACCACATGGTGGCTCACAACCACCTGTAATGGCATCCGACGGGGTTTATTGAACTCTGGCCAAACTTAACATGGCCACCAAGAGAGTCAAACATTGCATTGTTCCACTGACTAGAGTAACAGCTCCTGGTGACAAGCAATGGAGTTTGGGGTCTGACGAATCTCTGAAAACCTGTCTACTACGATTCCTAACCCCCATGTTACGGCTGCTTACCATGCGTGCTCAGAATCCTGTTATGCTCAGAATGTACAACGGGAACAGACTTACTCAGCAACTGGCTGAATCCCTGACTTGACTTCTGATCCCTGAAGTGATCAAAACTGATTAAAGAACGTACTCAGTTAGATGGGGAGTGGCTTATGTGGGGGAGAAGGAAGGGGCAGCTTTATGGCTCATCTGCTGCCCTCTGGCTCATCTTTGAAAGGCCTCAGGTTCTCAGTTCAGCAGCTTCTACTTCCCCCTTGTGGCTGAAGATACATCCTACTTCGAGTGAGAGAGCATCATTCATTTTTCTGTTAGAAATCACATTGACTGGGCTTGGGATATCATTGAAGAGTAGAGTGCTTACCCAGCATGCCCAAGGCCCTACGTTTAATCGTTAGTACCCTACCCCAACACAATTGAACTTTCATTAACTGAAGCCAACTGAAGTCAAAAATAAAAATCACTAAATGCTCCAGGAAACAAGCCAAAATATCAACATGTTGATAGGAAATAAAAAGAGCAGTCTTGATCACATAGAAATCTAACAATTTAAATAATTACGTGTATTATAACGAGATTTTAAATAGATTTTAAGGAATAAAAGAAATAATTGTTCATTTGGTGAGAGACCATCAAAAGTTAACCAGAAAATTTGAAAATGCGTAAGCCCTTACCATTGAAAACTATAATCATAATCACTGAAATCAGAAACTCACTAGGCATGGTGGCACATATCTGCAGTTCTAGAATTCAGGAGGCTGAGGAAAGAGGATTGTAAGTTCGAGGTCAAGCTCAGAAAAAATAATTATACGACAATAATAACACTCACACAATGTTGTGCTGGGCTACATAGTAAGAACCTGCCTCAGTGGAACAAAGCAGACAGAACAAACCCTTAGTGGACCAATTAGCAGAGTAGACAAAGGACAAAGGAAAAGAGATCAGCCATGAACTGGAAAATGCATCTGAAACATCGCCAACAAACCAGCACAGATCTACCGGCATAAGAGCAGCGTGAGAGGTTGAAGGAAACCCAGAGAGAAAAGATTCGGTGCCCGCCTGACCTGAACACCAGAGGTAAACAGACAAAAGAGAAAGCATCGGAATGATGGCCAAGCAGATCTATCAGGTATCACTTCACACGCCATAAGCCTATCTCTTATCAACTCTGATTACGTTTGTATCTGGGATACGTTCCTAAGGGATTTACTCTAGGACTTTAGGAAAAGGGGTTTACTTATCTAAACAGCAGAGGAAGGCTTGGACAATCTGACGAAAATTAAAATTGAATTTGTATTTACCACCACCGTATATCTGAGCTGTAAGGATTGCATCATGCCTCTGCTTTAAGGATAACATCCCACAAGATGTCCTCCTGGACGCTCTGGTTAAAGAAAACATCAGCACAGGTGAATGAGGTTGTTTGACATTGTTGTGACAGAGGGGTTTGGTGGCATCAGAATCCAAGTCACAGTCTTGATGAAGGCCCAAAAGTTGTTTAAGTCTCAATTCTTTTCCTTTAAATTTCCAGAATGTTTGCAAGAATAACAGTATGTAAATCTTTCTAATAGATTTATTGATGAGTGCTCAAAAGGGAAAAAGTGAGTAGTTATACAATACACAGAGCAAATGAAATAAAAACAAATATTCTAAGAAAACATGAGACCTACTGAATTTGGTATTTTCTTACCTTTTAAAGTATTTAAATATGATCTGGAGATCTGAGATCCGTGGTTAAGAGTGTGTACTAATCTTCCAGAGGACCCCAGTTCCATTCCCAGCACCCACATTGAGAAGCTTATAACTGTTTGTAGCACCAGCTTCAGGGGGCTTTACACCCTCTTCTGGTCTCTGCAGATACTTTTTACACATGAGTATAAACAAACTCTCTTCCACTCCCACTCACTTAAAAGTAATAAAATAAATCTTAGAGAAAAAGTGTACAAAAGCTGCCATATGAAAGATCAACTCCAAGACTAACAGGAAATCACCATTTAAGTTTTTCTATATTGTAACAACTAAAAAATAAATTTTAAGGAGGGTGCCTTCTATGTAGAAAACATAATTAAAAATAAAAATAATCTTTTCATTGGAACATTTTAAAATCCACTTAAAGTTTAATACAAAAACTTGTGTTTCTTTTTGGCCTTTGGCCTTGGGATATTTCTCTCTCTCTCTCTCTCTCTCTCTCTCTCTCTCTCTCTCTCTCTCT
>NC_034591.1:144391754-144409254 GCF_900095145.1 Mus pahari
CACCACCACCACCACCACCACCACCACCACTCTAGCTCTCTCTCCCATCCCCCAATCTCATAACTTGCTGCCTGTGAAGATAGCTGTTCCTGATTGGTTTTTCACAGGACCACCCATCAGTAACAATTCATTATCTATTTAGTAAAACCTATAAAGTAGAACTGCAAAATTGAGAAGCAAGGTACAGCATAAAAAAATTCCAAATGGAAGGACAAAAGGTGTTCAACCTCCATTGTAACAAATCAAGTGTAAACAATTTGAACAACAATATTTATAAAAAGGTAAAAGTACCAAATTTGGCAAGCATGTTGAACCATGGGAACTCATACACTGCTCCAGTGAACGTGGATTGAAATAACCGCGTTAGAAATGTATTTAGTATTAAGTGTTATAAATGAGCAAATTAGGGCCAAATAACACAGGTATAACACCAAAAGAAATTAGCCTATACATATCCCTAAGGAACTGAACAGGAACAACAACAGAAGCATTATTTGAAATATTTAACACCAGAAACCAACCCACATATCTGTCAGCCTTTCCTAATCACACAAGAAAGTACTATGTGACAATGTACAATATGCTAATAACACAGGATGAGTATGTGTAGTGTATTAGATAAATGACCTTTAATTGCCATGATGATATGTTACTATGGTGGCATGCATAGCCACATTTATATTTAATATCAAGCAACAGATAATTTCATTACATCTATTGCTTTTATTTGACAGCAATGTAGTTTACATTTTCATATACATAAATGTTCTTTACTGTCATATAGTGTGCATGAAAATGCTGTAAAGTAACTGTGGATGATCATGGGCCAACACACCATGCCAATCACATATACAGACTGAAATCATGTTCCTGAAGGGTAGGGCCCTGGGGTATCTGCTGCATGATTTCATGTGTCTAGAGCACACATAAATAAAAACACAATCTTAAAATAGACTCCCTTTAAAAATGTCAATTGAAAACCTATAGATGTTTTTACATATGTGTATGAGGTTAATGTGTGCAAATTAATATTCTGTACACTGTGCAATGACTAAATAAAGCTAATTAATATAACCATCACTTCAAAGCCAAATTTATCCTCTTGGCAGTTTTGAAACATACACATATCATTATGACCTATAGTCACCAACAAATTTTTAGTTTTATTTTGTGTGTGCGTGAACATGCATGTGTGGAGGTTTGAAGAGTTTTCAGGAGTTGATTCTCTCCATTATTTGGCTCTTATTTACAAATAGCGTTTCTTCCACTAAATAGGTCTAGGGCATTGAGCTTAGATCATTAGACTTGACAGAAGTCACTCTTACCTGCTGAGCCATGATCATCAACAGAGAAATCATATTTCACATAGAAACTTAATTAAAATAAAAGTGCAGTGGCTCTATGTCACCACTAGAGAGCACTGCAGTAAGGGTGTTGCATTGGTTGAGCATCAGAGGTGCTCATTTTTAATATTGGTAATATTAACAAACTCATTTTTAATATTGGTAATTTGTCACTGGAAAGTACATGTGTGCTTTGAATAACGAAATTATTACATTTAAGGAATATATATTTGTGTTGGTTTAAATTAAGCATTTTCTTATGACTGACCACACTTGAAGTTACTAAGAAAAAGAAAATTATTACTTAAGGAAAAATACAGTATATAAAATATAAAGATATTTTGTACATGTATCATAGAATAGGAGGCCTAATCTTTCACTGTCAGAGGTTAAGGTTAGTAGGTAACTTTCTTGGAGATGGCCCACCGTTGTCATTGCATGGCCTACAATGGATGAGCTCTGAGAGGTAAGGTGTCAGGATTGCTTCTTGAAGCTGACATACCTTTCCTGTCACCATTACACAGCTTAACAATTCCTTGTCATTATCCCACTTTATTGAGAAAATTTCCTGCAGATCAATATAAAGAATTAATGAATTAATGGTGTTTAGATGAATTAATGGTTTTATAGAATTCAAGATTTGATTCAAGTAATTTTAGGAAGAAAGGTTTTTTTGGGGGGGTTTAAATGGATAGATTTTAAATTTTATTATTATTATTATTATTATTATTATTATTATTATTATTATTATTACTACTACTACCACTACTATTTCTTATTCACTTTTCATCCCACTCACTGTCCCCTCTAGATCACTCCCTCCCACAATCCCTCCCCCACATCTCTTCTCCTTTTCCTCTGAGGAGGTAGGGGGTCCCCTTGGGTATTCCCTCCACCCTGGCACATCAAGTCTCCATGAGGCTAGGTGCATCCTCTCCCACTGAGACAAGATAAGGAAGCCCAGCTAGAAGAACATATTCCATGGACAGGCAACAGCTTTGGGGATAGCAGTTGTTTGGGACCCACATGAAGACCAAGCTGCACTTCTGCTACATATGTGCGACAGGCCTAGATCCAACCCATGCATATTCTTTGGTTGGTGGTTGAGTCTCTGAGAGTCCCAAGGGTTCAGGTTAGTTGACTCTGTTGGTCTTCCTCTGGCATTACTATCCACTCAAGGACTGCAATTCTTCTTCCTATTCTTCTATAAAAGTCCTCAAGCTCTATTCTCTGTTTGGAGGTGGGCATCTGCATCTGTCTGAGTCAGCTGCTGGGTGGAGCCTCTCAGAGGACGGCCATGCTAGACTCCTTTCTGCATTATAACAGAGTATCATTAATCGTGTCAGGGATTGGTGATTGCCCATGGGATAGATCTCTCATTGGACAGTTATTGGTGGGCTGTTCTCTCAGTCTCTGCTCCATCACCAATTCCTGCATTTCTTGTAGACAGGATAAGTGTTGGGTCAAAAATTTGTGGGCAGGTTGGTGTCCCTGTCACTCCACCAGGGCTCCTGCCTGGCCACAAGAGGCAACCTCCCCAGGCTCCATATTCCCAATGCTATGAGTCACCGCTAAGGACACCTTCACTGATTCTTGGGTGCCTCCCCTATTGCAAGTCTCTGTGTCTTCCTGGAGATGCCCCCTACCTAGTCCCTCCCCCATCAGTTGCAAATTTCCATCCATTCTCATGGCCATCCAGCCATCCCCCCTGCCCCGACCCCAGACTTCTCCACTTCCCTCCTGATCCCCTCTCCCACTCAGTTCCCTCTCTCCATCCGCCTTCCATGACTATTCCACTCCTCCTTCCAAGTGAGACTTAAGCATCCACACCTGTGCTTTCCTTCCTGTCCAGCCTCCTTAAGTCTGTGGAATGTAGCATGAGTATTCTGCACTTTATGGCTAATATCCATGTATAAGTGGATACATACCATGCATGTGCTTTGGGACCTGGTTATCTCACTCAGGATGAGATTCTCAAGTTTCATCCATTTGCCTGCAAAATTCATGATGTCTTTTTTTTTTCTTAGTTGAATAGTATTCCATTGTGTAGATATACCACCCTTTCTTTATCTATTCTTCGATTGAAGGTCATTCAGGCTGTTTCTAACTCCAGAACACCAATGGCTCAGGTTCCAAGATCAGCAACTGATAAATGGGACTTCAGGAAACTGCAAAGCTTCTGTAAGGCAGAGTACACTGTTGCAAATGAAGCACTGCTTTGAACTTAACTATCAACATCTGTCTATAACTCCCATTTTATGTAACATCTTATCTATGAGGTAATTTTCTGTAGAACTTTTATCTAAGAAGGTATTAAATAAGGTTGTTGGCTTGGGAGGCTCTGCCCCATCCGTTTGTCCATTCATCCATCCATCCATCCATCCATCCATCCATCCATTCATCCATCCAATTGTGGTGTGTGTGTGTGTGTGTGTGTGTGTGTGTGTGTGTGTGTACACACATACATGTGTAGGTATATGCAAGCATGTGTAAATACTTGTGGAGTTGATTGAGACAGATGACCAGGCCCAACTAAAATACATGTATGTATAAATGTGTGTATGTCTATGCATGTTTAACTGTGTAAAGGATTTTAATTATTTTCCTTTATTTATAATATTTTATCTATGAGGTAATTTTTTTCTTACATAGATTACTTTTCGTCTAAAAGCTATAAGAAGCTGAAAACAATAAAAGAAATGTGGTGTAGCTGTTTTCTGTTTCATTCAGTGTGTGTGTGTGTGTCTGTGAGTGACCTCTTTTCATTCCTTTTTTCTCTCTCTGGCTCAAAAAGAGTTAGCAAGCCTCTCACCTGGCTGGCAAGGGCTCCTTGAGCCAGACAGAAGGGAATCCTAACAATTAAGCTTTCTCTCTCTCTCTTTTTTTTATAATCTCATGATGCTAACAGAAAGTGTTTATTGCCAGAAACCAATGGATTTTGGCCTTAAAATAGCAAAGAATTATAGATAGAAGAATTGCCAAAGATATATAAACTTTGGTCTCCCCACTGACTCCATACCCCTTGACTGCCTTCTTCAAAGAACTGGCGCCATTGGAGGCCACTGGTACAAGAACACTTGTGGAGTTGATGAGACAAATGGTGGGGTCCAGTGTGTGTGTGTGTGTGTGTGTGTGTGTGTGTGTGTGTACGTGTATATATGTGTATGTGTACATGAATGTGTGTATACCAATGCATATTGCCTGTGTAAAAGATTTTCTTTTCTTCTCTTTTCTTCCTGGTCCACAAAAAGTTAACAAGCTCAGAGCTTCTTGTCTGGCCAGCAAGAGGCTCATGACTGGCTCACCAGGGAAAGGAGCCCCAGCAAGAAATCCCTTACTTAATTCTCCACTGCTAAACATCAGTGTTAATTACTAGAAGCTGGCAATTTTTGGTCTTAAGCTAGTGTCTTAGTCAGGGTTTCTATTCCTGCACAAACATCATGACCAAGAAGCAAGTTGGGGAGGAAAGGGTTTATTTGGCTTACACTTCCACATTGCTGTTCATCACCAAAGGAAGTCAGGACTGGAACTCAAGCAGATTAGGAAGCAGGCGCTGATGCAGAAGCCATAGAGGGATGTTTCTTTACTGGCTTGCTTACCCTGGCTTGCTCAGCCTGCTCTCTTATAGAACCCAAGACTCCCAGTCCAGAGATGGCAACGCCCACAAAGGGACCTCCCACCTTGATCACTAATTGAGAAAATGTCTTGCAGCTGGATCTCCTAGAGGCATTTCCCCAACTGAAGCTCCTTTCTCTGTGATAATTCCAGCCTGTGTCAAGTTGACACAAAATTATCCAGTACAGATAGCAAAGAGTTAAGAATAGAAAGAATTTTCCAAAAAGTAAGCTACTTTTGTCTTTCTAATTGCAAGTTTTGCCACTTCAAACAGCAACACCCCCATTGCTACCTTCCCCAGTAAACTCTGCATTGCCAGGAAGGTCCCCAACATTTCATATATACACATTTTCTTCATTAAAGTTTCCTAGGTTTTGGGACTGGGGGGTCAGCACTCAGGTGATTTCCAGTAAACCTGCTTCCCACTTTAATTTGTAAAATAAAGGAGAGCTGATGATTGGGCAGATAAAAGGGAAGGTGGAGCAGAAGGTGAGAGAGAAGAAAATATTGGAAGAGGGAAAGGACGCAGAAGAGGAGGAGGAAAAAGAAAAGCGGAGCAGAAGCACATGGCCTGGAGAAACCACAAGTTCTAAGTGGTCCAGATGTGGTAGATGGTAGTATAGCGGTAGATCTGCCCAATCTAGGCACACAGCATGTAATCATTTTAACTGTGTTGTGTTTTCATTGCTGGGGCATATTTGGGTTGGAGATTTACCGCAACAAAATTAATAGAAGTCTGTGGCTCTAGGTAAAGAGCATAAAGATAGATATTATAATAGGTATTGATTAAGTAAATGTCTGTGGCTCCTGGTAGAGAGCACAACAGGCAGGATGGCTGCTCTAGGCAGAAAGCTTATTAATTATGAGAAATTTCAAGTTCAGAATTATATAGGGAATATTAGCCACTGACTCCAAGTAGAGAGAGCAGTGATAATCGCCTGCTATAAACAGGCATTAGTTAATAGAAGTCTGTGGCTCCAGGTAGAGAACAAAACAGATAGATATTATCATGGGGATTAATTAAATAAATGTCTGTAGCTTAAGTTAGAGAGCGCCCTAATAAATCTTACGGGATACTCATTCTGTCTAATGTGGGCTCCATGGGAATTTTAGGTTTAAATCCTGGTTTGACAGGCTGCTTCTTATATGCAGGTATAGAAAGGAAAGGAAAGAGGAAAGCAAAGGAAAGAAAAAAGGAAAGGAAAGAAAAGGAAAGGAAAATAGAAGTGTGAATTAATTGTTTTAAAGATGGTATAATAAAGTCTGCAGGAGGCTCATATTCTATCTAACGTGGGCTCCACAGGAATTAGGGGTTTAAATCCTGACATGAAAAATTAGAAAGGCCTAAATAGGCTAAAATGTGTGTGAATTTGAGTATTGTGGTGGTTTTATTGTTCCTCTGGGACAGAGAACAAGCTACAGATTTTCCTGGTTACTGGATGAAGGATATGCTGATTTGGGGAAAAGGTTTTGTCTTTGCGTTTGGAAAAGGTGATTAAGGTAATTACACTTAAGGTATTTATAATTTATTTATTATGTTGTATATGATGTATATACAATTGCTGTGGGGCATGGAGCCAACTTGCTAGCCCTCATCATATTTTAATGTTGAGTAGCAGAATCACATTATATTGCATTTGGAGAATTAAGTGCTTCCTTAATTTTACTGCTAGACCTTGCACATCAAGGATTATTTTTTTATTTTTCTCTTTCTCCAGAGTAGTCATATCACAGAAAAATGTATTAATTATCCTGTTTTTTAAAATTTTTTTTGGCAAATTGCTTCTAGAAGTTAAGCTGAGCTAAATCACACTGCCTCCAGCTGTCTTTCTGGCTGTACATTTTCCAACACAAGACCCCCTAGAGATTCATGTTCATTTTCATGTCTCTGTTTCACATGTGGATATAAACTCTACACAGTTGTATCAGGTAGTGGCTGGATATTTTAATTCTACTACTAAATGTATGCTGCTACATGTAACCTATGTATGCTATGTAGAAATAGACATGCTTTGAATAAATGATACCTTATACAATACAAAAACTTTGTGAACATAGTGTTTCACATGTAACATTATCAATAGTTGATACATCACATGACTACTCTGAAGTTTTGGTGGTGTTTTAAGGTAATTTTGTATAAGTTTCTTATTAGTTTCAGTTCAATCTCTAATTAAGTCTAAAGATAACTCGTGATCCATTGGATGGCAGAAGTCAGACTTGGGTCAGCTGTCTCTCGTCCTGTGGCTCTCAACAGCAGTGTTTCCACTTACACATCCACACCATGCAGATCACAAGACTGTTTTTCAACATGAGTCAGGACAGAACTGTGATTATTAATGATAGAATATTTAAGTGAGGAGGCCACCTGCTTCATTCTGTAGCTATGGAACTGAGGCTCTCAGTGGCCAGTAAACTTCATGTTATTTTTCATTAAGAACTCTAAATCCATGTTTCTTTTCTATATATCATGAGGGTGACCACAGTATACACACACACACACACACACACACACACACATACTTGAAGGCATCCATGACCCACATATACTCTGTGAATTAGCGTGTGTGAATAAAATATATAGTGAGAAAGCTGTTTTCAGAACAGAGTTGAAAAGGATGTGTTCAGAGCCTTGGATCTGTTGACTGACAATTCAGAGACTCTGATATATGCAAAAATGAATGTATCCTTTTAGCATGAATGTGTGTAAATTTACAAAAGTGTTAATAAAACTAGGGGTTTGCATTGTGGAAGACTTTTAGTAGGTGTTCTACTGTTTTCTGTTTTCCAATACGGCATAACTCACAGCTATTCTCTGAGAATTTCATACATGTATGCAAAGTATTTCAATCATACTCGCCCACCACCTTGTCCTCCAACTCCTCCAAACTTCACGTCCTTTTCTTTTCATAAACCCCATTGAGTCCAACTAATGCTGTTAATTCACAATTAATTCACCAATTAATGCTGTTCATAATGCATGGGTATAGGGTTATTCACTGGAGCACAGTCAATTACTAGGGACATACTTGGGAATAAGAACTGACTGCTTCTTTCCCAGTAGCTGTTGACTGTCAATAGCTCCTCGGGTAGGAGTGAGGACACCCTTGCTCTTCTTCCATCTCACTGGGATGTTGACTGGCTTGATCCTGTGCAGGTCTTGTGCAGGGAAGCACAGTGGCTATAAATTCACAAGTGCAATGGTCCTCTCAAGCCCAGAAGATGGTTCTGACCCACTCCTCCCTGACCTCTGGATCTTACAGTTTTGCTGCCCAGGCTTCCATGATGTTTCCTGCACCTTTTGGGGGAGAGTTCTTATTTTGTGGCTGGGCTCTCCACAGCCTCCCATTCTCCACACACTGACTAGTTTGGAGACTTTGCACTGACCACCAACCACTGCACAAAGACCCTTCTCTGGTGAGGTTTGTGAACTTCACTCATCTAAAGGTTTCGAGACCCCCTCCCTGGAAGGCAGTTTGATGCTATAACATGGTACTTTGAATGCAGTTTCAATTAGATTCACTGGAAACCATGTATCTATTCTTTTATTTTCACATCCGTAGAAACAGCTTAAATTTATAATGGGTTTTAAAATACAAACAAATACATAAACACTTTATTGCACATGGGAAATACTTTGGACAAAGGACTGGGAAAGACACAAAGAGGTTACGTGACAAGACTGGCGTTATTCCAGGGTCAAACCACAGGGTGTGTGTCCTGACAGAGATCTGCCACGACACATATTGCACTTTCCTTTCCAGCACTTTGCAGTCTGCTCTACAAATATTCCTCATATGCTGTGCTTTTGTTTCTTCCTTGAAATACACTACAGAGGTTTTTAAAGGCTAAGAAATATGTACCATTGAAAATTAGCTGTCTACATGGAGGAAGTTATGGAAAAAGGCCACTCTTATTCTTTGAGGAGAACAAATGACAAAATAACGAGGCAAAGGCTCGGTAAATAGATGGAGTGAGGCAAAGGCTCTGTAAATAGATGATGGAGTTACCGCAAAGCTTGGTTTCACAAGCATTGTTTTACTTGTGAATGCTTTTTGAGCTTAAGAAAATCATTAATCAGTCAAGTCTTCCTGTATCTACATTCAGCTCTTCCTACCACTGAAACCCCTCCAAATAGTGCAAATGCATGAAGGCGCTGGCTGTCGCAGTCATTTAGCAATAAATAGTAACTCTAAAGCTAGTCAGTTTTATTCATTCTAGGTTTTTTAAAAAAATAAAGTGCATTTATGAGACTCCATAGCCATCCTCTCATCCTTGATGTGATTACTAGTCAGTTGGTGACAGTTTCAGCTCCTGGTCAAGGGATCTTCCTGGATCTTCGCCCTCATGTCCCACAGTCCTTTCTGGAGTTGATCCAGGATGACGTAAAGTTGGTTTGTGCAGTCTTTGTGGAAAATTCAGCCACAGAGCAGTATCCAGTCACACAACTTTCCCGTGGTGCTATGGCACAGTCATCTATACATCTGTGCTTCCTCATCATCTGAAGGGCTTGCTGCAGACCCAATGTAAGTTCGCCTCACAGTCCACAGCGGCAACATCTTTGTGGTTCACGGATGCGCACCTCCCAGACCCTGTCAAGTTGAACCTGTCAAGCCACAGAGACACTCAGATTTATTTCCAGTCTGTCATTTCTAGCCAGTTACACGACAATAAACTTTACAGGGGCCTTTTCTGTTGGTTCCCTGAGTAGAAAGCACAAAACACGGGACTTCCAGCCAAGAAGCCATGGTTTAATGTGTAGAGACAACAGACAACACTGGAAGGCTATCATTGGTAGAGAAAGTAGACAGAGCTAAAGGCTCTATTTTTCTGATTTTAATGGGCATTTCATCAAAATTCGTTATCATATTTCCCCCATAGATCCTTCAAAAATCACAGTTTAGGGGCTTAGGGCATGATCATAGGTAATTTCACCAAATACTGATATTTTACTTAGACCATCGGTGGTTTTCTTGTATTCCTTGGTAGCCTAACCATAGTTATACAACCATGGGCCACATGCCAAAAGTCCCTTTACCAGAAATGCAATCTGTTTGTTTTTGAAAGAGGGTTTCACTATTAGACTAGGCTAGCCTTGAGTTTGCAGAAATTCACCTCCCTCTGCCTCTTGGGTGCTGAAACTAAAAGCATGTAACACTGTGACTAATTTAGAAGTATAGATTTTCAATACTGATATTGTATCAGTCATTATACAAATGTTAAGAGAGTGAGAAATTTATTCAACTCAGAGTTTACATGTTGCAAAGATCAACACTAAACTTATAGAATGCTCCTCAAGACGTGAAGTCTGACTTAGTAATAGGTAGTGACAGTGTCTTTATTGCTGGGGGGTGTGTTTTCCATAGATTCAGACACTTATAATTAGGCACTACACTATTGTCCTTTGTCCCTATAGGGATGAAAACTGGGAAAGGGAAGTGAAGCAGGGAATTCTTTCCCAACAACTACTTCACCACCCTTCATGAGAAGTGTTCTGAGTCTATGTCAAACTCACTAAGGCTAGTGTTTTGCTAAGACAAAGTTAAATGATTAGATGGAGTTATCGAGTGAATTTTAATAGTAAAGGATGACTCTCAATAATTCCAAAGAGCATAATACCCGTAAAAGCAGTGATGGGAACTGTGTGAGGAGAACCACCATGAACAATGGAACTGAGAAAGAAGAAAGGGAAGGAATGTTTAAAAAAAGAAGAAGAAGAAAGAAGAAAAGGAATTTATGTATTAAAAAAAGTGTCAGCCTAGAGGGGACAGAGAGTTTTTTTGCAGCTTACCAACTGTTAAATTCTTTGCCGCTTGCCCATTTCCATGTCTGATTCGCTTCATTTTTCAGCCCAATCCAGTGTTCCAGTTCACCAGAATATCGCTTCAGAAATGTCTTAAAGCAAAATGGAGTCAGGTTACAAACATGACTGAGCATCATCACTAAGATGATTGTTGCTAGCTGTGCATGGCACCAGCTCATCTGAATTGTTTGTCTCTGAAACGAAGCAACCAAACCACACGGGGAGACTGTACAACAGACTATCATTTTGACCTTTTAAATTGTTCATACAGAGCTCCCTGCCTCCACGACCAAGTTTCACTGCATGTGAGAGAGGTGCCCAGTTTCCACTTAGAACAGAGTGGAACCACAGAAGATCTAAATAGAGCAACAGTGTTTGATGGGATCAGTTGTGGATCTTACCATGTCCTTTTCTGAATCAATAACAGCAAGAGTAGCACCATCTTCAGAACAAGAGTGTTGGGCCAAGGCCCAACTCTTGGTTGTGGTGGAGAAAAAGTAACACTTCCTCTTGTATGAAATCCATTCATTCTTGCAGGTAGCAACATGGTGGTCAGATGATTCCAACTTCTCATACAAGCCTGGGCAATTGTACTTGCCCACTGTGAACAGAAAGAACATTTGTCTTAGTAACAGAAGAAACCAAACCCTCTCCGCAGGTAAACCTAGTCTAGGGGACACTCTGCTCTTTTGAAAGGAAGAAGAAAGCAGACCTCAGCTACCATCTGTCCAGTGCCCAGTGTCACTCAGGACAGGATGGGGCATGAACAAAGGGTTCTGTTGTCTTGGTCATTATGTCAGAAAGTGTCAGAGAAGTGGGGAAAAAAATCTCAAAAATAACACTTGGGCCAAAAGGAGAAACAAATATTGTAAATTCTAAGTGATATTTTGAACATAAATGCCCACACAGAAGAATTTGATCAAGGGCTCATTTCAGGCAGCAGAGGATAAAATACACAAGGAGGCCTGGGAGGAGGTGGAGGAAGGAAAAGTATGATCAGAAGGCACTAGATGAAAAATTTTCAATTAAAAATACAGTAAGAAGGAAGGCTGGAGTATTTTTTTAAAATTGTAACATTTATTTGTAGAAGACATAGATGTACCATACATGGTGGCACAGCATGCCCCAGCTGCCTCTGGGAGTTGCCGATTGTCATAGTAATCCAGAGAGGTTAGTCTGTTGGCTTGAGATAAAAGGCAAAACTATTGTCCACTTTTTGATTAATCTTTAGGTTGGCATACTGTTTTTCCTGCCAATCTGAATAAAAAGTCTGCATTTTTCTAGTTAAATGTCCTTTCTCTCTCTCTCTCTCTCTCTCTCTCTCTCTCTCTCTCTCTCTTATATACATATATATGTATATAAAAGCTTTAGATTTAAATGTGATCACCCTACATAATGTGTAAGTCAGACACTTTAAATATTTCTAAAATTGTTGCAGCTGTCATTCAGGGAGCATGGAATGTATTTCATGCTGATCATAAAACTGACCATTTATGTGTCTGAGATTTATGCATTAGATCAGATCTAGTTAATCAGTTAAGTGATTAACTTATCTGATAAACTAGATCAAGCTAAGACCCATTCATTTCAGCCGTATGTGAGTGCTTACTGCTTGTGGGCTTTGAGAGAACTCATAAGTATAGACTCACCATTTAAGGCAACGAGAGTTATTATTAAGGAAGTGATGAAGACCACTATTAACACAGCCAAAGGGATAGAAACTTGAATGGATCCTTCATGATGCTTCTCAAAATGTATACTGGTGCCATGGTCTGAAAAGGGAGAGAAGTGGGGTGAATTCAGGCTGTAAGATGGAGCAGTTGATATTTCTTGAGGAATATAAAATTAAGCATAGCAATGTGTTGTTACACTAATAAAAAATATTAATAGTCAATTTTACCAAATTCTGAGTGCATTTGAAAAGTAAAATGCTAACTTAATAAGGTATCTTCACTAGTATGTATGTATGCATGTATGTATGTATGTATGTATGTATGCATGTATGTATGTATGTATGTATGCATGTATGTATGTATGTATGCATGTATGTATGTATATGCATAAATACATAATTTATACATGTATTTAGTAGGTATAATGGGTATATTTCATAGTCATGAAAAATTCAAGCATATCATTATTTAAGACTTCTAAGTGTCCACTTGCTTAGGAGACACATAAAAGGAGCATCCTGGCTGTAGTTCCCTAGTCTCCTTGGAGTTAGCTACTGTTTATGAGACTGCTCAGAATAAATGTTTTCAATGAGAATTTATGCATAAATATCCACAAGTAGGATAAAATTAAGAAAATTGAAAACTTGATTTTGCATCTTGGTAATGCCAGTACAGCAAACTTTCATATGTTAATGCTAAGAGACTAACCTGGAAAAATACCTTGGAAATATTTTTTTTTACAATGCTATGACCACACAGGGGCTGATAGATACCTCAGTGTTTGAGAGCATGTACTGTTTTTTGTAGAGGACCAGTGTTTGGTTCCCAGCACCCACATCAGGTGGTTCACAACCATCTGTCACTACAGCTCTGAAGGCTCCAGTGCCCCCTTCTGGCTTTTGAAGACACCTGTACACACATGACCTACAGTTCCTCAGACATAAATAAAAAACAATGTTATACATATACAACTGTAAAATCCAGACAGTTTTACACACACACACACACACACACACACACACACACACACACACACCATCTCTAAAACAAATCATGTTTTTAAAATGCCTTGCACAACAATATTCATAGAATTATCACTAAGGCCAAGTCCTGAAAATAATCCAAATATCTGTCAGCATGAGAATGAATAAATACATTTTGGTATTTCCACAAAAAATGATTCTAGCAATTAAAGTAAAGTCCTGATGCATACCATATGAAAAATCTTAAAAAATAATGTTAAATAAAAACAGTGTATTCATTAAAGATTACACATTATGTATTTCCATGTAACTGGCACTTTAGACAAAATAAGGAAGGTATGGTGTCAAATGTAGGACAAGTGTTTGCATTTATGCTTGTGATAATGGCAGCTACAGAGTGCCCTTGAATCATGGCAATATCCAAATATAGATGGGAATTGTGGCTATACATTTGTTGAGTCCTTATGCCTCACTCCTATGATGTGTCCATTCATTGAATATAAATTATAGCACAGTTAAAATGATAGTGTAAGAATGAACAGTGAAACATTACATTTTCTAAGATAGATTAAAATAATTTAAAAAAAGTAACAATGCTATAAAACATATTGAACTGATTCCCACCCCACCCCCATTTAACTTACTGTATAAAGGTTGAGCAAAGTCACAGTTACTTTTAACTAATAAATGTTTCTATATCAGGATTTGGGTAGATAGAAATATGCCTGTCGTAGCATGTAAATAGGTGACTGCAGAGGGAAAGCCAATTTTTGGCTTTAGATTTTGGATTTTGTTTTTTACAGGGCGGGTGAACCCTCACGATTCAAAACATTGTGGCCCCACTAGAATGCCTTTGTACGTTCCCAAATTCTTCAGTGTGATTTTTTTTAATACTCATGGAAGCTTTAATATAAAACGGCTCCTTGAACAAGATTATAATTAACAGAGAAAATCAGTATCCACAGTTGTAATCCCAACACGTTGGAGTCTGGTGCCAAAGGAGTGTGAGCTTGAAGCCTTTGGCTGCAAGGTGAGAAGCTATCTCAAATCTTTTCTCATTATAAAAAACATTTAACTTTCCATTGTAGATGACTTTTTATAACTACAAGATTATTTCTGTTGACTGTATCTTGGAATTTGTGGATTTTTTTTTTCTTAAAATATTTTGTTCCAGATAAGCTTGGAGAGGAGACATCACATGGCTAGTATCAACAACTTTTTGTAGGATTTTCTTTTTCTTGGTGAAAATGTGATTTCAAGTCTTCTAAGACTTGAAATCACATTTCAAGTCTTAGAAGTCTGTCCCCCAGGCCTTTATCAATCCTACCTAGATCTGTTTTCCCCTGCCTTCCTTTTCACATCCATACACAATTATCTTCAGAGGTAGTCTTCGTAGCTTGAGTAATAGGTTCAGAGACAGGTCTAGTTTCATTTTTCAACATATGATAGTCACATTGCTTGGACACAATTTATCAATATCTCTGACTGCACAGCAAACACACCCACATCCGAAAGCAGCCCTAGACCTCAGCTAGTTCACTCAGCCCATTGACCCACCTGGTGGGTAGGCTATGTAGACCAACTCCCACGTGACAGTTTATTTCCATCACCAAGGGTCATTGCTAACCACAGTTCAACTTGTCACCTAGGCAACAAAACATCCCCCCCTAATAGCACACTCCTGAGGCCTGTGCATTAATGGAGAGCGTGAAAACAGATCCACCTATTTACCAACTTTCAGTCACCCAAGGAGGAGCCTGTTGATTCCACTGCTGCTGTGTTGCTAAGGTCACGGCCGTGGGAACATAGGTTAAATATACAAGGGTAGATGGAGCTGATCCCAGGCCAGGTCAGGAACTTCTGCATTTGACCCTTCCTTCATTCCACTATTTATTATAGTGTCATTACTATCTGCTTTTTTTTTTAAATTTAAGTGAGACATACAGGTATGTGTTGCTTAGGTATCTAAAAATGAATATTGTAGACTTTATATCTATGTTTTTGACTACATACTCTCAAACAAGGGATGAGATTTTAAAGGTAACAGACTTTTAAAAAATTTTTTAAATTTTTTATTTTTATTTTTTTTACACAACAAGCCAATTTGACAGAGAAACTCAGAAAATAATTCGTTCCTCACCAACTATCTTGGCGGTGTTGGTCATAACATATCCCTTTATTAACTGGATAGCTCATGCTTTCAAATAACTCTTGTTCCCAAGTGCTAAGTGCTAGAGGGTTGCTCACAACTCAGAAACTGAATGTGAAAATTCTGACAACAGATAGCATAATGTGTGTAGAACAGACAGAAGAGACAGAAATGTGAAGGGTGATCGTGTTTTTGTAAAAAGGAAGAAAAATATATAGTCATAAAATTTGAAGTGATTCATTGGAGGAGAGAAACAGAACAAAATGGAAGGAGGAGATTCCATAGGGCTCTGCAGAAGATGACATTTAAATGACAGGGTTACGTTCTAATGAATCACCATATGACACTGCACATGTTCAGGTGTGTGTAATGCCTTTTTCTCTGAGCCTGGAGACCCGAATGTTGCCAACCACTGGAGGATTCATGAGGAGAACACTCATGAGGGAATACACACAGAAAGCAGGCAAATGTATAAGGAAAGAGCAAGAATGTAACTCTTCATGTGGAAAACAGAGTTCTTCATAAAGGGAAGGGTAAAACTTCCTGATTATGCATAGGTGGTTATGGGAAAACTATAGAGAATAACTAGGTCAAGCCAGGCACTTTATCTTTTAGATCCAAGAGTGAGATGATACAAATCTATTCAAAGGAAAAGTCCTTTCAAGATCATCTGAAATTCATATAGCTCTCTCTCCTACAAGTATCTTGTCTTCTTATAGCCAGAGAGGTATTTACCTATGCCCAGTTTCTCTCTTACTGATTAAAACGGATCATAACCAAGTACTCTGAAAATCTCTCCATTCTCCACTCTATTCCACACATCAAATGTAGAGATCATTCCAGAATGTAAGAAATCACGTGACTTACCCTTTTGCCCTCTCTCCAGATGTGAAGAACTATTTTCCGTTATAGAACAGTCTTCAGAATCCATCCTTTTAAATTTTTTTTTCCCCTCAAGGTCCCTGGCGAGTCTCAAGTGGTCCACGGAGAGATGTAGCTGGAGCGGTCTTGATCAGTGACTTGATCTCTGAGGATTTCAGCCTTTATACTCGATTAGGCTCCACCCCTTCCTCCTGCCCTGTGCTCACCCAACTCTGCCAGTTCTCTTTAATTTATGCTCCAGCGGCCTAGTCACTAGTGTGTTGTTGTGGTGAGCTGCGGGTTTTCCCTGCTGTCTGCAATGTGTTTTCTCACAACTGTAGCTTCAAGAGGGAGAGATAAATGGGATTTTCCCAGAATCAAAGACATCCTTCCACAAACTTTTAGAAAACACAAATAACTTAGGAAATGGTATAATCTAGACAAGGAGCTAAAAGTTTGAGATTGCTGTATGTGATATGGAGAAGCACTGGAAGAGAGAGTAAAACTTTTTCACCCAATCCTTCGCATTGGTTTCTTCGTATATGTAGGCAGTTATAGGCATGTATTGAAGACCCATTATGTACGAGGTGCAGTTGGTGGCCAGAAGGGATTGTTGAGTAGGGATTTTAAAACCTCTATCTTTGTGACTCTCTTTCTCTCTCTCTCTCTCTCTCTCTCTCTCTCTCTCTCTCCTCTCTCTCAGTTGGACAAGTTTTATTTAGTTAATTAAAAAGTGTGATTTAAAAAGTGTGACATTCACTTCTTTTTTCCCCAGAGACTAGTTCTTTCAAGTGTCAGGAGTTGCTTTAGTGCAGGAAACAGAAAGCTTGTGGTCTGAAACTTCCTTGCTGTGTTCTAAAACTGTTTCTCTTCAGTTATCTATTTCATCATCCCTCGCTCATTTTCTTGTCATCCTCCACTGTCAGGCTTCCTTTGTCTCACTGCAGAACACCTCCTTCTATTTCCCCCTGTCCTGTCAGGTGTCTGTGGCCTCCGGCATTTGGAAGGTGATCCCTATACACGTATCTTCCCATGATATCCATCTCATTCAGATACGTTTTTTGAGCAATGTC
>NC_034591.1:144410641-144437516 GCF_900095145.1 Mus pahari
GTGTGTGTGTGTGTGTGTGTGTGTGTGTGTGTGTGTGTGTGTGTGTATCATAGTGCACTTGTAGAGGTTAAATGACAACTTGTAGGACTCATACTAGTTCTTTCCTAACTAACCACAGAGCTTCTGGGGATTATAATACGCTGATTAAACTTAACAGCAATTAACTTTACTTACTGAATTATTTCAACAGCCCTTCTCCCCCATTTGAGTTTTGTTGCAGAAACTAACTGCAGTTATGATATGTATCTATGTAGCTACATTGACACGACAGGCACACAATGTCATTAAGTGATAAGCAGGAGGCATGTCTCTAAGTGTTGATGCTCAGTGATAACCATGATGCAGGTTTCACTTTTGTGTTGCTGTGATGTACTTATTTTTAGTTTTTTTTTTAAACATTTTTTACATGTATTGATTTATTGGGGTGGGAGTTGGACATATGCCGTGATGTGTGTCTTGAAATCAGAGGACAATCTGTGGGGATATGGTTCTCTCTTCCTACCTCATGTGACTCAGTCCTTACATTTGGCAAAACTCTCCTTGACCTGACAAGCCACCTGGCTAGTACGTGTTATTGGAATTTTATATGATCAATTCATGATTTAAAAATCTCTAGATTTTCAATTCTCCAAACTGTCTGAAGACAGTGTGTTGCAGACTTAAGACTTCTTTTTCTCCCTGCTTTCTTTCTCAAGTATTCACATGGTCTAGAAGGAGATGTTTAAAGCTGTGGGCTCCTCCTCAGAATACTCTGATGGTGCCAGGTCTCCAAATTGAGGGAAGAAAAGCTAAGCTGACACACAAGGTTTCTCTAGGGAGTTTCATGAACAATTACAGCTGGACAATAAAAATGTGACCATTTTTTTAATTTAAAATGTTTATAGTCTTAGTTAGATGTGGTAGCTAATGCCTGTAATTCTAGCACTTAGGAGACAGAGGGAGGAAGATTGTCACAAGTTCCAGGCCAGCCTAGATTGTATAGTAAATTCTGGATAGGATGGGGAAAAGAGTGATGACCCCCCCCCCCCCCCCAGTAAAGATCTGTTTGGAGTACAGTACCTGGCACCCTATCAATGCATTCCTGTAGCTGAGCTAAAAGATGTCTGGACCAGGATTTGCTATTTGTTTATTGATCAGGAATAAACTTGCTGAGATAATTCATCCTGGATTGTCACATAGTCATTTCTTCAAGATTGAAACATGTACCTCAGAGATGCAAGAAACTTACAGAACCCATCAGACTAGGAAAGTTGCATAGTTCACAAAAACCACCCCTCCCCTACCTCAATCCCCACCCTTCCTGGGGCTGAATAAGCAGTAAAGGGTTGCTGGAGAGGAGGAGTCTTGCCACGGACCGGGCTCAATTGCCCCCCTCAATCCATGGGAATTAGGGATTCTGGCAGGTGGGCATGGAGTTGGCGAGAATTGACAAACAGACACAGACACAGACACAGGCACAGACACAAGGGAATGCTGAATCTGAATGTAAGTATTTTCCAAGCAAACACCAGACTTTTAATACAGAAGAAAAACAAGAAAGCCAGGCTAACACATCTGCCAAGTTACATTGACACAAAACAAAAAAGAACACATACATTAAAAGATTGCAGAAGCCAGGCCTTGTTAACAACTGAGTATAGGCACAACCCTAATTAAGATCTACTAAACACAGGAGCCAGGTGGATGATCTGATACAATGTTGTCTATTGTTAAACCCATCAACAGGGCTCCTTTAGTAAATACCTGATTATGCTATTCCTCTGGACCTAGTGAAAAAAACCTGCACCAGAATTCCCTTCTACTATCCCTTTTATACTACAACCCACCTATTTCCTAGGTCATTGTGTATTCCTGTGTTTGGGTGTGACTCGGCTATTGTCCTAAGTAATCACTATGCAGACTAACCCTGAGCTTTTCTAGCTCTGTTCAAGTAAATTGTAATGCCTAATTAGTTTCACTGTCTCTACTAGAAGTGAATTTGAATGTTACTGAATAGGTAACATTCTTACTGAATTCCAAGCTCAGGGTCAGCTTCAAGGACTGCCTAGGACATTGGAACACTGGCGAAGGCTTAGCTATATATCAAAATCAATCCTTAAAGGCACTTATAATAAAACAATAATGAAGGAGAGCACACAGATCCATACACCAGACTAATGCGGGGAGAGGTTTTGAGTATACGGGCTATGGGAATGCCAAGGATCCAGGAGGCAAAGTTTCCTTGAAACTCTTTGCCTCGTAACTGCTTCTAGACTTTCAGACCTGTCATGCGTGTCACTACTGGAGTGGATGTAGCAGAGACTTTCCTTGGAGTTGCTTGAAAATTGGGCATAAAGCTATAGGGATGTAGCTTTTATGAAGCATCACCCATGTTGGGCTGGGCACTGCCTTTGAATCTACTCATGCTTCTGTAAGTGAACTCTCACCTATGTACCTGCAAGTAACTCCCAATAAGATATATCAAGTTGAATGTGGGTAGAGTAGTTTTTGACATGTGGGTACCCTGTCTGGAGTGAATAGTTGTTGCTTATATAATCTGTGACTGTTTAAATACGCTCAGCCCATGGAAAGTGGTACTATTAGGAGATGTGACCTTGTAAAAGAAAGCAAAGGCAGGGCTTTGAGGTCTCATGTATATGCTCAAGTCTGGCCAGTGGCCTACAGTCCCCTTCTGCTACCTGTGGAGGAGCCTCTTGGTGAACTTCTATCTTAGTTAGGATTTTATTGCTATGAAGAAACACCATGACCAAGGCAACTCTTCTGGCTCACAGTTTCAGGGGTTCAGCCCGTTATCATCAAGGTAGGAAGCGGGCAGTGTGCAGGTAGACTTGGTACTGGAGGAACCATGAGTTCTACATCTTGATCTAGAGACAGCAGAAAGGGACTCTGGCCAGACTTGAACATCTGAGCATTTTTATGTTCAGTAAGCAACACTCCTCTATGGCCTTTTCTTCGGCTCCTGCTTTCTGTTTTTAGACTTGAGTTCATGCCCCGACTTCTTTTCATGATAGGCTGTGTTTGGGAAGTGTAAGCCAAAGAAAGCCATTCCATTCCAATTTAGTATGCTCTACCATAGCAGTAGCAAACAAACTAAGACACTTGCATCTTGTTCCTTCAGTTACAACCAAATTCTAAGAATGTTTTAACTAACAGTAGGTAGCTATAATTGCTGTTTTAATATTTTGAAAATGAAAATTTTGGGGGAAAAAGGTTCTTCATTGGTCATTATGACACAGATTGGTTAGGGAAAATTCATGAGCTAATATTACTATTAAAGATTTGTGACATTATTTAAATTCTTCCTAGACTGTGAGGTAAAAGGAAAGAGAATATATAGATATAGATAGATATATCTTCATATATATATCATATTCCAGTGTTCACATTTACTAGTATGCACTCTGTCATGGCTAGTTTTATGTCAACTTGACACAAGAGTCATTTGGGAAGAGAAAACCTCCACTGGGAACATGTAACTACCAGATTGACCTATGAACGAATCTGTAGGTTCTTTTCTTGATTGCTGATTGACGTGGGAGGATCCAGCACACTGTGGAAAGTGCCACCTATGGGCTGGTGGTCCCAGATGATACAAAAAAGCAGGCTGAGAAAGCCATGGAGAGCAAGCCAATAAGTAGCATTATTTCATGGTCTCTATTTTCATTCCAGCCTTAAGTTCCTGCTCTGACTTCCTTCAGTGATGGACTCTGTCTATTTTAAGACGGGATATATTCTTTCCTCCCCACGTTGCTTTTGGTCATGGTGCTTATAACTGTAAGGGTTCAGGAATCCCCACACAAACTGCTTAAACTCCAGTCTCAGTTAAACAGGGTTGGTTTATTGAAGGCACACCCCAAGGTTGATTGATCAGGGCTGTAGCTCAGGTTCTGGAGCTGACCTCAGCTTTTACCGTTTCTCAGTGCTCACTTATAAAGGCTAAAACTGCAAAAATCACAATGAGCTCATATGGGGGTACAAGAAGCACTGCCTGGTGGTTGGCCCTGACTTAAACTATTTTAGACATAACAGTTCATATTGACCTTTAATTTGATGGGTCCTAATTGAAGGATATGATGTTGGAATTTCTTAAGATTAATAAACCTCATACAGAAAATAACAAGGTATATGGCCAGCATGACTCTGCTCTGAGTCAAATTATTTTTCTGTCAACAATATGAAATAGCTGGCAAGCATGGAACAAAATGGCCACAGCTGTGCCAGGGAGGCCGGCCTCAGCAATCACCTCAACAGTAATCCTCAGTGAGGTGTGCCCCTTTTTCCTCTGGTGAGACTCACAAGCGTTAGTTATTTTCCTGTGTCAAAATACATGACTGAAACAGTATAGGGAGACAGTTATTTTGGCTCATAGTTTAGGAAGTACATACGTTATCATGGTAGGAAGGGAATGGCAACAGATGCATAAGGTGGCTAGACACATCATAGGTACAATGGAGAGAGAGAAAGGAGAGGAGAAGGGAGGAGAGAGAGAGAGAGAGAGAGAGAGAGAGAGAGAGAGAGAGAGAGAGAGAGAGANAGAGAGAGAGAGAGAGAGAGAGAGAGAGAGAGAGAAACAGAGAGAGAGAAACACAGAGAGAGAAACACAGAGAGAGAAACACAGAGAGAGAAACACAGAGAGAGAAACACAGAGAGAGAAACACAGAGAGAGAAACAGAGAGAGAGAAACAGAGAGAGGGAGAGAGGGAGAGAGGGAGAGAGGGAGGGAGGGAGGGAGAAGCTAATTCTACTTAGATTCCTCCATATTCAATCTATGACACACCCAACCCATAGAAGCCAGCATTTAGGGTGGGTTTCTTCTATATTTGATTGTGAAGCTAGTCTTTTAACAGCCAAGCCATCTCTCCAGCCCATAGGATGGGTCCTTCTCATTGGAGTTAAAGCTCTCTGGAAATACCTTTAGAGACACAGCCAGAGATCTGTTTCCTAGGTAACTAAATTCACTCAAGCTGTTAATGAAGGTCAACCATCTCACCATGTAAGTGTGAAATTTAATTCCCCTAACTCAGTACCAACTGCCTTGAAATATGAATAACCTCAGATAGTTGTAAGGTAAACAAAGTATAAAAGACAAGTTTTTCACAGAGAGAATCTTCCTGTCTCACTCTGCCACACACTGCTGCTGCACAGGTCAAATGTTTTTGACTTTCATTTGTTCCTTAAGGAAATTAAACTTGTTTTTTTTGTTTTGTTTTGTTTGGCTAAGTCTTTTTGTTTATATTTAATACCATACATCACCTCCACAGCAAGACATTCTCTAACTGCTATGAAAAGAACATCCCATTCACCTCCACCAGTGATTTCATGGTTTCACTTAATCCGTTATGCCATCTGAAGATTTCTAGTTCGACTTATGTAAGCCTTCAACACCATTATCATTGTCTGTCTCTCACTTGTAGACAGTGAGGTGCCTAAGGCCAGGGACACACCTTTCCTATTCATCAGTGATCTTTGATGCCTCAATAGAGCCTATAACACTGAAGGAACCCACAAATACTGTTGAATGAGACATGAAAGAAAACAATTTTTTTTGAGACAGGGTCTCTCTGTATAGCCCTGGCTGTCCTGGAACTCACTTTGTAGACCAGGCTCGCCTCAAACTCAGAAATCTGCCTGCCTCTGCCTCCCAAGTGCTGGGATTAAAGGCGTGTGCCACCACACCCGACTAGAAAACAAATCTTAACTCAAGAATTTGTTTACAGTGTCAATTTGGAAAATCTGCACAATTTCACTAACAACTGGCTTTGCTACCTGTAAGCCAAAATGATTTCCAGTGGTTTGTGAGAGAGCTACATGAAAGACAATTGTGACCTGGAAAGTTACTGTTCTAGAGATGTCAGATGTTTGTTGCTACATCACGGAGTGGGAGTCTGGCGTGAGAGGGCTTTTATTTGAGGAGAGGCACTAGGAGGGGTTAACTGAAAATTCTCAGCATCATTGCTGATGACATGCAACATGTCTGCTGTGCGCTGGGGTCAGGAACTTGGGCAGACAGGGGAAGTTGCTGCATCCTAGTTGGTCACCGCTAAGACAGTTCTTCATGCTAAAATGCTCACAGAAGGGCTCCAGGCTTCCCACTTCATTAACCACAACCAACAGCACCCACCTTCTACATAATACAAAAGTAATGTATACAATTACATGTGTTTGTTATGTACAACATGGTTAATATATACTTCATGTATATGCCATTAGTCATAAATGGTACATAGAATTTTTATCATATATAATATGATAAATAGCCTTAAGCATTATGTCATTGACATGTTCTCAAAATCTGAATTTCCCAGAACAGTCTGGTAGGCAAGCCTTATTTTAAAAAGATTTGGTTTTCCAACCAGGCAAGCATCATCTCTCATTTTTCCCTTGTATTCTTTACAGATCAGCTGTACTAGCTTCCCGTCTGTTCTTAACAAGTTAAATTTGAGTTTCTGTAGAAGGCTTGATCTTACTTTTCTTCCTTATACTTAAAGATTTATTTTCATGGCTATATCATATCTATATCTATGTCTATGTATATCTATATCTACATATATTTCTGCATACCATCTCTGCAAACAAGTCTCCCTCCTTAATCAAACACTTGCCTTTTATTTATCCCTACCTGACTTTATAGGGACAGCAAAAGTTTTGTGTATTTTTGTTTGTTTGTTTGTTTTTGGTTTTTAAAGACAGGGTTTCTCTGTGTATTGGTGACTGTCCTGGAACTCTCTTGGTAGACCAAACTGACCTGGAACTCACAGAGATCCACCTGCTTCTGCCTATTGAGTGCCGGGGCACACCAAGTACTAGCATTACATATGCCACCGTGCCTGACTTTTCCATTTCTTTAGAAATATTTCATGGGTTTCATTCCAGAAAAATATGTTTAAATAAAGTTATACCCATATGTTCATGACAGCATCTGTTGTGATTAGCACTTCATAATTGAGAAAACTGAGGCTTACAGACACTGAGGCTTGGGTAGGAGTTGGGCGAGGTCATTCAGACACTAAAACCCAGTGTAGTTCTCCCTCAAGTGTGACCTTATATGAAGAATCCGGAGGGAGGTTTCTGAAAGGAAATGATGTAATGTGAGGCAGATGCAAAGTGCGGCAGGAAGGCAGGGTGTACAGTCCTTATCACGGCAGCTGCCTTAGTGGTACGTGTTCAAAGGAACCGCAAACTTCCGACCTGAGGCACTTTCCGGTGACAACCTGCTCATCATATTTCAAAATGATTTTTTTTTCTTTCAGTGAGTGAATGAGGTACTGGAATGTCTTTAGTCTTCTTGTGGATCAGATTTTCCATTTGTAATGTTTTATTAAAGTAATTCAAATTATGTAAATCAGTATCACTTGTTTTTATATAGCAGGTGTGTGTTTGAAATGGTTACTACATGGGACCAGTAAAGGTGACTGTGAGGAAATGGGGGGTTTCCAGTTCTCAGCAATTTCCAGTCTCTTCTCCTCTGAGTTCATAAAACTTTCTTACTTTCTTCGTCTGCGTAACATTTCCCCAGATATAAAAACACATTGGAAAGTGTGAATTGATATGTTTCTTCTTGGTTTGTTGTGGTAAAATGTAAAGTTCCTGTGCACATAAACTTGGACTCTGAAAATTCTGATCACTTTTGAAAGTGAATGGAATAGGAGAACTTGATCATAGAAAAGACATGGTGCTTAGCTATGCCTGAGATCATTCCCACGTTTATTTCAGGTGTCTGTCACATGCAGAGCATGTTTGAGGTTGACCCTCAGAGAAAGTGGTGTGAACAACACAACTTAGAAATTGTAGAGAAGTCAGAGCCTGAGATACTAAGCAATTGAGTCATGTCTCTGTGTGTTTGACTCGTGCTTGACAAGTGTGTAGTAAATCCAACAGAGTGCTCAACCTCTGTTGGGAGAGAAAACTGAGAGGAAGATATGCAGCACCCTGAAGTTCATATATATTTCAAAATCTCTAAGGTATGAGAGGAATATGCAAGCTTGAGAAAGATACAAAGCATCCTAGTAGTACATGATGGATAATTTAAGCTACTGTGCTTGGCAGTGTAAGTGAAAGGCACACTCCCGAGCTCACTTTACCTAACTTTATCCATTGACACAGTAGGAAATAAAGAACAATTTATTTTTTATTAACTGTTAAGAACATAACTACAACTAAATGTAGGAAAATATTTTTTCTTTTCTTTTTTTAAAGGAAAAGCAAAATAAATAAAACCTTTAGGGCCAAATGCATTTGTTTATAGCTACATATCAGTAATGAAATTTTAATACTGAAATTGAAAATTGTAAATTCGTCAAGAATAGTACATAAAACATTTGAAGAGGTAAACTCTAAATTAGAAATTGATCAGCCCATTTTACTAATAAAGTTAAATTCATCAACATGTATAATTTATCATATATAATGTATGTATATATACATTTATGTATGCATAAAACAATATATCCATTGAAAAACCAAATGTTTATTTTCATTCAAAATCTAGTCATCAAGATGTGCTATATTAGGAAATTAAAAGGAAAATGATTTCAGAAAATATAAATTAATATATTTGGTAACTGAGCACTTATGTTGAAAGTTCATAATTCATTAATAATAATTGTTTTGAAGTGTATGTTCTATTTAAGAGGAACGATCATCTATAAACTATATCATTATTAGTGAACAACTGAGAACATTTTCTTGTGAAATCAGGAATGAGATGAGAGGTCCACTATTTCAAATCTCTCTCTGTCTCTGTGTCTGTCTGTCTGTCTCTCTTTCTAACACACACACACACACACACACACACACACACACACACACACACACACACACACAGCTTTTAAAGAGTCCAGTCAGAATAGCTTTCTTGATGTCCAGGAGTTTGTTTGTTTTTAGTTTGTTTAATATTTTGGATATTTGCCCTATACCAGATGTATATTTGGTAAAAAAAAAATCTTTTCTCATCTTGTAGCCTGCCACTTTGTGGGCATGGTGGTGTCCTTTGTCTTATAGAAGATTTTCATTTTTATGAGGTTCCATTTATTAATTATAACTATATAACTCTGTTGTCCTTAGTGCCTGTGCTATTAGTGTTTTGTTTAGAAAGTCTTTTTTTTGTGTGTGTGTGTGTGTGCCAATACATTCAAGGCTATTATCCACTTTTTCCTCTATTAGATTTAGTGTATCTGGCCTTATGAGATCTTTGATCCTTTGAAGTTGAGTTTTCTGCAGGGTCATAAGTATGGATCTATTTGTATTCTTCTATATGCATATATCCAATTTGATCAGTATCATTTGTTGAAGATGCTCTGTTTTTCCTTTTGTATATTTCTGGCTTCGTTTAAAAAAAAATAGAGTGTCCATTGGTATGTGGAATTATGTCAGGGTCATTGATCAATGTGTCTGTTTTTGTACCCATACCATGCCATTTTTATTACTATAGTTCTGTAGTACAATTGGAGATTGGAGATGGTGATATCTCCAGCACATCTTTTATCATTCAGGAGTGCTTTTTGTTTTGTTTTGTTTTGTTGTATGTGTATGTGTGTATCTATGTATGTATGTATGGTATGCATGCAGGTATATATGTATGTATGTTCATGCATGTGTTTTCATATGAAGCTAAAATTGTCCTTTGAAAAATTATGTTGGAATTTTGATGCAGAATGAGTGCATTGAATCTGTAGATTATTTCTGGTAAGATGGATATTTTTGCTATATTAGTTCTGTCGATCTAAATACTACTATTCTACTAAAGAAACAGTAATAAAATGACTCCTAAAAGCATTCTGATATACTTATAGATCCATACCTTCCTTATACATCATCAGAGAAACTTCCTCCTGTGGCAGGTGGGAACAAATAGAGAGTCACAGAGTCAGAGAATATAGAGAGGGAGAGACCCTGGAACACTCAGCCCTGAAAGGGATGTCGCCATCAAATCCATCCTCTTGGGGCTTAGGAAAATCCACTGAAAAGGAGGTAGAAAGAGTGAAAAAGTGTTGGAGGACTTACAGGCCAAGGAATGAAGCCTTCTAGAGACTCCAGGGCTGATACATATATGAGCTCACGAAGTCTGTGGTAATGTGTTCAAGTCCTACATAGATCTGCACCAGATAGAGTCCTAGAGCTGAAAGGAGAAGTGGACACATGTCCCAATCTCTATCACAGAAGTTCTAAGATGTAACCTCTGGCAAACAAAAACCATTTTTTTTCCTACAAGGGAATCTCACTGGGAAAACAAATCATCCTTAAGGGTAAGTACCCTGCCCAGCAGCAGATGGCCTGCATAAAATGTACTCAGGGGCATCTTTGGAAGTTCCTTGTCTCATGTTAAATTAGGGTGTTCCCCCATTTCAGATCCTTTGTGTACATATTATGGCTTCCAGTTTGGAGTTTTTATTGGGATTTCTGAATGTGCAAAAAAATGTGTATGTTTCTGCATCTATGTGTGTTTATTGATTTTATTTTATTTTTTTAGTTTTTGTTTTCTCTTTTTTTTGTTTGATTATATTATGCTTTAATTCTTTTTTTTTAATTTATCTTTTTTTATTTTTGAGACAGGGTTTCTCTGTATAGCCCTGGCTGTCCTGGAACTCACTCTGTAGACCAGGCTGGCTTCGAACTCAGAAATCTGCCTGCCTCTGTCTCCCAAGTGCTGGGATTAAAGGCATGCACCATCACTGCCCAGTTTTTAATTTATCTTATCTTATTATTATTCCTAAAATACTTGTTTGTCTTCTAAGGAAAAACAGAAAGGGCAATGGTCCTCATGGGAGGGAAGTGAAGAGAAAATGGGAGTAGAGGGAGGGTAAATTGTAATCAGAATATATTGAATGAAAACATTGATTTATTTTAAGCAAATGAAAGGAAAAAAGGAAAATAAATTCTAGCAAGGATGTGGGAAAGGGAAACTCTTACTGACTGTTGGTGGGATTGTAAGTCTTTATAGAAATCAATGAGGCAGAAGATCTCCACTCTCAGTTTCTCCATACCCAATCCCTCCCTCAGGCTCTTCCTTAGTGCTACAAATGAACACCAGCTTCAGAATCCCCTCACCTCTGTTCATGTCTCCTGTGAATCCCACTGACCATCCTCTTCTGGCCTCCCTTCCCCCACACTACACTACTTTATCTCTCTCTATCTCTCTCTCTGTCTATTAGAGCCAATCCCTTTGTAACCTCCCTAGTACTCCAACAGATTACTAGCTGTGGCCTCCCTTCTCTCCTGCCCACTTGCCCACTTCTTCTGTGGATTCCATGGACTAGCCCATCTTAACCTTCCTCTCCAACTTATTGCTGCATATCAGCCTCCAAGACCAGTAGACATTCCCTGAAGGTCAGTAAAAATAGACAACACAGCCATTATACTCTCTAAACATCCAGAGAGGAAACAGAAACCAAGAAACAAAACACCAACACAACAAAGACAAACCCAGACACAAACACCTAGACTTATAATCACCCCAAACCCAGATCCCTCAATACAAGCTTAAGAGCATGGTCAATAACAGCCAGGACAAAGTGTCTCTACTAGACCCAAGCTGTCCTACCACAGCAGGCTCTGACAATTCCAATACAGCTGAAAGACACACATCACAGAGACCTTAAAATCAGCTATTTGAAGATGACAGAGGTCCTTAAAGAGGAAATAAATCCTTTAAAGAAAGCCAGGAAAACATAAACAAACAATTGGAGGAGCTGAATACATCCCTACATCCTTTAAGGAAAGCTAAGACAAAACAAAAAGTCAAAGGAAACAAATAAAACTGATCAAGACCTGAAAATGGAAACAGAGCAATAAAGAAAACACAAACTGAGGAAATTCTAGAAATGAAAAATTTAGGAATTTGAACAGGATCTGCAGAGGCAAGCTTCACTAACAGACTACAAGAGAAGGAAGAGAGAATCTGACACTGAAGTTACTATAAAATAGATATGTTGCAGCTGGGTGTTGGTGGCACATGCTTTTAATCCCAGCACTTGTGAGGCAGAGGCAGGCGGATTTCTGAGTTCGAGGCCAGCCTGGTCTCAAAGTGAGTTCCAGGACAGCCAGGGCTACACAGAGAAACCCTGTCTCAAACAAACAAACAAACAACCCCCCCTCACCAAATAGATATGTTGCTCAAAGAATATGCTAAATCCAAAATATTCTTGATACAAAACATCCAAGAAATCTGAGACATTATGAAAAGACCAAAACTTAAGACTAATAGGAATAGAGAAAGGAGAAGAATCCCAGATCAAAAGCCCAGGAGATATTTTCAACAAAATCACAGAAGAAAATTATTCTAACCTAAAGAAAGAGTTACCTATTAAGGTAGAAAAAGCATACAGAACACAAAATAGATTGGGACAGAAAAAAGTTCCCCTGACACATAATAATCAAAGTGCTAAATGTACAGAATAAAAAAAGAATATTAAAATCTGGAGGGATAAATGCAAAGTAACATATAAAGACAGACTTATTAGAATTATACCTGACTTCTCAATGGAGACTCCAAAAGCCAGTAGAGCCTGGACAGATATGCTGTAGACTCAAGACACCACAGATGCAAGACCAAAATACTATGCCCAACAAAACTTTCAGTCACTGTAGATAGAGAAAACAAGATATTCCATGATAAAGTCAAGATTAAGCATTGTCTATCTGTAAATCCAGCTCTACAGAAGATGCTAGAAGGAAAAATCCAACCTAAGGAGGTTAACTACACCCATGAAAACACAGGAAGCATATAATCTCACACCAGCAAAACCAAAAGAAGAAAAATATACACACATGCACTCATGCATTCTCATATCCAAATGCCACTCACCACCACCACCAACAAAATAACAGGTATCAACAAACATTGGAACATCAGTCATTGATATGTCTTAATATCAGTAGTTTCAATTCCCCAATAAAAGTGCACAGACTAGCAGAATGTTTGAGAAGACAGGATCTATATTTCTGCTGCATATAAGAAACATACCTCAACATCAAGGCGAAAGGTTGGAAAAAGATATTCCAAGCAAACGGACCTAAAAAGGAAGCTGGTGTAGCCATTTTAATATCTAACAAAATAAACTTTAAACTGAAACTAATCAAAAGATATGGGGAAGAATACTACATACTCATCAAAGGAACAATCTATCAAGATGGCATTTTAACTCTTAACATCTATACCCCAAGCACAAGAGCACCTATTTTTGTAAAAACAAAACAAAAAACTACTATAGGCTAATTACATATTGACTTCCACACACTGATAATAGGAGACTCCAAGACCTCACTTAGACCAATGGGCAGATCATTCAAACTGGAACAAAACCGAGAAATGGGGGACCTAACAGATGTTATATCCATTGCCAAGGATAACATCTATACAACTCATTGAACATGGAGGAGTAGAGCTATTGCCTAGATGGAGCCTTCATTCATATATTCTACCTTTTTTTTTAATTGTGGGAAGTTAGTCTTCAGGCTACTGAAAGAAAAATATGGACACCAACTCAGCCACAAAACCTCTGACATATAACCTGCTCTGTTTGCAAGATGTGCTGGGGTAGTGGTAGCACAGTACTAGTAGGTGTAACCAACCAACGTAGTATTTAACTTGAAGCTCACTCCACAAGAGGAAGCCCACTCCCAAAACTGCTTGGAAAGCCGGGAACTGGAGACTGGTTAGTCCAGAGTCCTAGGGTAGAAAAAAGCAGAATATCGAAATAAAATATTGGCTAGTTTATCAAAGCAAAACTTCAAAATAATAAGACATAAGGCAGATGATTTGTCTCTTGACAAAACCATGCTAACTTTGACATAAAAACTATTGCTTTAAACCTATAATGAACTTATGAAGCTAGAAGACAGATAATATGTTTAGTCAGATACTAGTCTTATTTTAAAGATATGCCAACAATTTCACTATAACTTCTTAAATCTATTGATCTATGACATGAACCATTGCCTTAAACTTACTATGAACTTATGGAATGTAAAAGTGCTTAGAAAATTACGCAATCAATTATCCTGCTGTAATGGTTCTACCTGATAGTTGTATGAGGTAATATATTTTAGAGAAAGTACAAAAGTATAAAAAATAAGAACAACAATAAAGTGGAGTGGAGCTCTTTTTCAGTTTCATCCAGTGTGCCTATTGTCTGTGTGTCTGACTATCTTTCTTTTCCTTTCTCTCAGGCTCAGAAAGAGTTGAAGAACTCTGAACTTCTGGTCTGCCTATCTGTGCCTCACCTCAGTACCTGACTGTCTGGACAGGACATATGTGGTACTGACTCTCTAATAAGTGGATATTAGCCAAAATAGTTCAGAATGCCCAGGATATAACCCACAAAACTCAAGAATGTTAACAAACTGAAGGGCCCAAGTGATGATGTCTCAATCCCACTTGGGAAGGAAAAGAAAGCAATCACAGTGTGTGTGTGTGTGGGGGGGACAAGAAAGGGAGGGACCTGGATGGAAGGGGGGACTGGGAGGGGAAAAGAGGAAAAGGTATTAGGGGCAGGAAAGCAGCCCTGAGGGCCAGAAGAAAGAATGGAAACAGGCAGCCTCAGGAGGTAGGAGGTGGGGGACTCTCTAGAATGTACTAGAGACCTGAGAGGTGAGAGCAGCACAGGGTTCAAAGGGAGGGATCTTAGATGAAATTCCCAAAACTGGGGAGAGGGAACTAGTAGAGTCCATCTCCAGTAAAAAAGGCAGGGCAACAAGTGGAGGGATGGGGTTGCCATCCCACAGTCAAAAACTCTGGCCCACAATTGTTCCTGTCTAAAAGAACTGCAGGGACAAAAATGGAGAAGAGACTGAGGGAAAGGAGGTCCAGTGTCTGGCCTAAATTGGGATATATCTCAACGGGAGGCTCCAAGGCCTGAAAATATTACTGATGCTACGGTGTGCTTACATCATTGTATTTCATTCTGTTGTATTTGGTTGTTATCTCTTGGAGGCTTGCTCTTTTCTTAAGGAAGATGTGTGTGTGTGGGGGGGAGGGATGGTGGGGGACATGGCAGAGGAGCTGGGAGGAGTGAAAAAGGGGAAACTGTGGTCAGGATGTATTTATGAGAGAAAAATATAGTTCAGAAAGAAAGAAAGAAAGAAAGAAAGAAAGAAAGAAAGAAAGGAAATTGAAAGAGAGAGAGAGGAAGAAAAGAAAGAAAGAAAGAAAGAAAGAAAGAAAGAAAGAGAGAGAGAAAGAAAGAAAAAACAAAAAGAAGGGAGAAAGAAAGAAGGGGGGAGGGATGGTTGGAGGGAGGGAAGAAGAAAGAAGGGAAGAAGAGAAGGAAGGTAGGAAGGTAGGCAAGCAGACAGGCAGGCAGGCTCTTTAGGAGGCTAATGATAATCTAAAAGGAACTGTAACTAAGCTATCATCAGCAAACTCTGCATAGTCATTGGATAGTGTATCATCTGGCCTGCATAGTCATTGGAGAGTGTATCATCTGGCCAGCCTATTGGTTCAACTGGAATCGTAGCTGTTATCATAGTCTGGACTTGGCTGCATCATCAATAGCAGGCCCTTTTTTATTAGTTTTAGCAATCCTTTCTTTCTTTCTTTCTTTCTTTCTTTCTTTCTTTCTTTCTTTCTTTCTTTCTTTCTTTCTTTCTTTCTTTTTCTCTTTCGTTTTAATTTCACAGTACTGAATACATTCAGGAGTTGGGATTTCCTCTCTTCAAATATCCCCCCTCTGTCAGTGCCTTCTTTAGTCTGAGGGCTTTAAAATCATCTGATTTCTTCTAAAACCTCTCTCAACTCCAAACTTTTGAAAGTTTCTGCCTCTAGGATGCCCACTTGAGTGACAATGGGATATCTTCCAGCATGACAAATCCAGAGCCAACTGTGTGTCATCCTCCCTCTCAGTCCTCCAAAATGTTTTAAAATTTCAGATACAAATAGTTTCTTAGTTCCCATTACAACCTCTTTGCATCAGCATTTATCATTTATCTATCACTGTTTAAGCCTTCCTCCCCTTGAGATCTTTTGACAGGATAAACTCAGAGCTTATACTGCTAGAAGGAGTTTTGCTTGACATTATTTGAAATATAGTATTTCATAGTTAGGGGTCACATTTATTAACAGCTGCATTTTCTAATATGGTTGATTGTTAAGGTGAAAATACTCATATGCACAGAAAATTCTAACACATGTCATGGCACCCTCAAAACAATATTTGTATGTAAACATTCCTTAAGTAATTTCTACAGAAACCTAAATAAATAAATAAATAAATAAATAAATAAATAAATAATAAGAAAAGAAAAGAAAATTGAAAAGAGAAATCAACCTCTGCTGGGGCTCCTCTCACCACCCCACAGTCTGCAGGACTCCCATAAGATCTACTGTATCCAGGGCAACAGTTCTCTCAAGAGATCCACTGCAGCCAGGGACTCAGGAGGTAGGCTCTGGACATACACCCCTACCAGTTAACACCAGAGATAACCAGATGGTGAGAGGCAAGCAAAAGAACATAAGCAAGAGAAGCCAATATATCTTGGCACCATCAGAACCTACTTCTCCATCCACATCAAGCCCTGAATACCCCAACACACCTGAAAAACATGATACTGACCTAAAATTCCATCTCCTGAAGATAATAGAGACCTTTAAGAAGGATATAAATAACTCATTTAAAGAAGTAAAGGAAAACACAGTAGAAGTCCTTCAAAAGGAAACAAATAAATTCCTTAAAGAAATACAGGAAAACAGTCAGACAGGTGAAGGAATTGAACACAGTGGTCCAAGACCTAAAAATGGAAGTAGAAATAATAAGGAAATCACATATGGAGGCAACCCTGGAAATGGAAAACTTAAGAAACAGATCAGGAGCTACAGATACAAGCATCACCAACAGAATGTGAGAAATAGAAGAGAGAATATCAGGCATAGAAAATACCATGGAAGATATTGAAATAACAGTCAAAGAAAATATGAAGCATAAAAAGCTCCTAACCTATAAAACCCAGGAAATCCAGGACACAATGAAAAGACCAAACATAAGAATAGTGGGAATAAAAGAGAGCAAAGACTCCAAGCTCAAAGGACCAGAAAACATCTTCAACAAAATCATAGAAGAAACTCCCCCAACCTAAAGAAAGAGATGGTCATGAATGCACAAGAAGCCTACAGAACACCAAATAGACTGGACCAGGAAAGAAAATCCTCTCATCACATTATAATCAAAACACTAAATGCACTGAACAAAGAAAGAATATTAAGGGGGAAAAAGGCCAAGTGACATAAAAGGCAGACCTATCAGAATTAGACCAGAGTTTTCAACAGAGACTCTAAAAGCCAGGAGATTCTGGAGAGATGTCATGCAGACTTTAGAGAACACAAATGTCAGCCCAGGTTACTATACCCATCAAAACTCTCAATCATCATAGATGGAGAAACCAAAATATTCCATGACAAAACCAAATTTAAACAATATCTGTCTATCAATCTACGCAAACAGAGGAAAACTCCAATACAAGGAGTGTATCTACACCAAAGAAAGAAACAAGAAACTAACAAGAAATACAAAAGGAGAGAATCTCTCTGCCTTATACACACACACACACACACACACACACACACACACAATGCCACCTTCAACAACAAACATACATAACTGGAACTAACAATAATCTGTCTTTACTATCTCTCAACATCAATGTACTCAATTCCTCATTAAAAAGACATGAGCTAAAAGCAGTATCCAGCATTTTGCTGCACATAAGAAACATACTTTAGTTACAAAAAACAGACACTACCTCAGAGTAAAAGGCTAGAAAATAAGTTTCTAAGAAAGTGGTCCCAAAAAGCAAGTTGGAGTTGCCATTCTAATATCCAATAAAATAAGCTTTCAACCAAAAGTTATCAAATGAGATGGGAAAGGACACTTCATACTCATCAAAGGAAAAATCTACCAAGATGAAGTCTCAATTCAGAACATCTATGCCCCAAATGCAAAGACACCCACATTAATAAAAGAAACTTTACTAAAGCTCAAAACATACATTGAACCCCACACAATAATTGTGAGAGACTTCAACACCCCACTCTCACTAGTGGACAGGTCATTGAAAGAGAAACTAAACAGAGACATAGTGAAACTAATGAAGGTTATGAACCAAATGTTTTTAACAGATATCTACAGAACATTTCACCCTAAAACAAAAGAACATACCTTCTTCTTAGCACTTCATGGTACCTTCTCCAAAACTGACCATATGATCAGTTATAAGACAAGCCTCAGCCTATACAAGAAGATTGAAATAATCCCATGTATCCTATCAGATAGACTTCAATAACAACAAAAACAACAGAAAGTCCACATACCCACGGAAACTGAACAACTCTACTCAATGATAACCTGGTTAGGGAAGAAATAAAGAAAGAAATTAAAGACTTTTTAGAATTCAATGAAAATGAAGACACAGCATACCTAAGGTTATGGGACACAATGAAAGCAGTACTAAGAGGAAAATTCATAGCACCAAGTGCCCTCATAAAAATATCAGAGAGATCCTATACTAGCAATTTAACAACAAACCTGAGAGCTATCAACAAAAAGAAGACCATACACCCAAGAGGAATAGATGACAGGAAATAATCAAACTTAGGGATGAAATCAACCAGTTAGAAACAAAGAACAATACAAAAAAAATCAAAAAATCAAATGCTGGTTCTTTGAAAAAAAAAATCAACATGTTAGATAAACCTGTAGCCAAACTAACTAAAGGACACAGACACAGTATCCAAATTAACAAAATCAGAAATGAAAAGGGAAACATAACAACAAATATTGAGGAAATTCAAAACATCATCAAATCCTACTACACAATCCCATAACCCCTAAGGAAATAGAAGCAGTCATTAAAAACCTCCTAACCACAAAGAGCCCAGGGGCAGATGGTTTTGTGCAGAATTCTACCAGACCTTCAAAGAAAAGCTAATACCAACACTCCTCAACTATTCCATAAAACAGAAGTAGAAGGAATACTACCTAATTCATCCTATGAAGCCACAGTTACTTTGATACCTAAACAACATAAAGACCCAACAAAGAAAGGGAACTTCAGATCAATTTTCCTTATGAATATTGACCCCAAAATACTCAATATATTTCTCACAAACCAAATCCAAGAACATATCAAAACCATCATTTGCCATGATCAAGTAGGCTTCATTCCAGGGATGCAGATGGTTCAATATAAGAAAATCCATTAACATAATTTATTATATAAAAAACTCAAAGAAAAAAATCACATGATCATCTTATTAGATGCTTAAAAAGCCTTTGACAAAACACAAGTTAAAAGTCTTAGAAAGATCAGGAATTCAAGGCCCATACATAAACATAATAAAAGCAATATACAACAAACCAACAGGCAAAATCAAATTGAATGGAGAGATATTTGAAGCAATCTCATTAAAATCAGGTACAATACAAGGCTGACTACTCCTTTGCATCTATTCAATACAGTACTTGAAATTTCAGCTGGAACAATAAGACAACAAAAGGAGATCAAGGGGATACAATTTGGAAAGGAAGAAATCAAAGCTTCACTATTCATGAATGATACGATAGAATGCACAAGTGACCCCAAAAATTCTACCAAAGAACTTCTGCAGCTGATAAACAACTTTAGCAAAGTGGCTGGATATAAAATTAATTCAAACAAATAAGCAGCCTTTCTTTATACAAATGATAAATGGGCTGAGAAAGAAATTCAGGAAACAAGACCCTTCACAATAGTCACAAATAATATAAAATATCTTGGTATAATTCTAACCAAACAAGTGAAAGATCTGTATGATAAGAACTTCAAGACTCTGAAGAAAGAAATCGAAGAAAACCTCCGAATATGGAAAGATCTCCCATGCTCATGAATTGGTAGGATTAACATAATAAAAATGGCCATCCTACCAAAAGCAATCTATCGATTCAATGCAATCTCCATCAAAACTCCAACACAACTCTTTACAGACATGAAAGAGAAATTCTCAGTTTCATATGGGAAAACAAAAAACCCAGGATAGTGAAAACAATTTGCAACAATAAAAGAACTACTGGGGGAATCACCAGCCCTGACTCATGCTGTTCTATAGAGCAATAGTGATAAAAACATTATGGTACTGGTACAGAGACAGATAGGCTGATCAATGGGATAGAAATGAAGACCAAGAAATAAACTCACACACTTATGGACACTTGATCTTTGACAAAGAAGCTAAAAACATACAGTGGAAAAGAAAAGCATCTTCAATAAATGGTGATGGCTGAACTGGAGGTCTGTATGTAGAAAAATGAAAGTAGATCCATATCTATTGTCCAATGCTCAAGTCCAAGTGGATCAAGGACCTCAACATAAAACCAGATACACTGAGTCCAGTAGAAGAGAAAGTGGGGAACAACCTCAAACTTGACACCGGGCAAATTTCTTGAACAGATCTCCAATGGCTCAGGCTCTAAGATCAACAATTGATAAATGGGACCTCATGAAACTGAAAAACTTCTGTAAGGTAAAAGACACAGTCAATAGGACAAATCAGCAACCAACAGATTGGGAAAGAAAATCTTCACTAACCTTGTACCTGATAGAGGGTTAATATCTAAAATATATAAAGAACTCAAGACATTACCTTCCAAAAAAACCCAAAACCCAAATAAAAAGTAGGGTACAGAGCTAAACAGATAATTCAAAGTCCTTAGTCATCAGGGAAATGCAATTCAAAACAATCCTGAGATTCCACCTTACATTAACCAGAATTGCTAAGATCAAAAATTCAAGTGACAGCAGATGCTGGCAAGGATGTGAAAAAAGAGGAACACTCCTCCATTGCTGGTGGGATTACAAACTGGTACAACCACTCTGGAAATCAATCTGTCAGTTCCTCAGAAAATTGGAAGTAGATCTATCTGAAGACATAGCTATACCACTCTTGGGCATATACCACAAGGATACATGCACCACTATTTTCTTAGCAATCTTTATTTGTAATATCCAGAAGCTGGAAACAACCCATATGTCCCTCAACCGAAGAATGGATACAGAAAACATGGTTCATTTACACAGTAGAATACTAATCAGGTATTAAGAATGAGGACATCATGAATTTTGCAGGCAAATGGGTGGAACTAGAAAATACCACCCTGAGTGAGGTAACCTAGACCCAAAAGAACATGCATGGTAGATACTGTCTAAGAAGTGTGTATTCATCAAACATACAGAATAGCTAGGATACACCCCACAGACTGCAAGACGTTTAAGCAGCAGAAAGGCCCAAGTAGGGATACTTCAATCCTACTTAGAAGGAGGGAAGAAAATAATTGCAGGAGATAGAGGGAGGNANGGAGGGAGGGAGGGAGGGAGACATGGGGATTTATTAAATTGTTTATATGATGCTTGTTTTTTAAAAATTAGATTATTGTAGCATCTGCATCTTCCAATAGTTCTTAAACTCTGTCCTGCCTGGCTTCCTCTTACACCTCTCAGGGGCTGGAAGGTGGCTGCTGCCTTAGTCCTACCAGACTTTCCAGGCATACTCTGTGGATACCTGAGGTCAGGGGAGCCATTCCTTTGTGTTTGGTAGATGTAAAAGTTACAGCTCTTCCTTATATGTATGGTGACAAGAAAGCATAGATTTGACCATTCCCAGCTTTTTATTCGGTTGTGAGGATGTGAACTCAAGTCCTTATGCTTACACAACATGAAGTATTTTACCAACTGAGTGATCCATCTCTAGCCCTGAAAGTATGTTCTTAATAGACATTAGTTATTATATCTTAGTGGCCTTTTATAACTCAGTTGCTGGTATAGAATTGAGGCCACCATTATCTGGCTCAGTTAGGTTCCATTTTCTGAGTTTCATGTTGGAACTTCCTATTCCTGAATTGTGGTGGGCCCATAGAAGGGAATGAAGATGAAGGAGGAAGTTGCCTATTGTGTAGGAGGAAAACCTGCAGAATGATTGAGATGTTTGCTTCACAGACATCTTTGTTATTGATCTTCACACTCAAGCCCAGGAACTTGGTGTTCCTAACTTATATTTGTCTAAATCTTGTAACAGGAAACTTTAAAACCACATCAGACAATGTGTATTGCTGGCTAAGTCCTATAGAGAAGTCACCTACAAATATAGTTTAAAGAAGTGGGTGGGGAATAGCAGGATCAGATAAAGAAGAAACAAAAGAGCTTCATACATATCAGTAGTAAAACCTTGAAATAGAAAAGACCCAACAGATCTCTTAGGAAAGCATAAATGGATGTAATATAAATCTGCTGCTGTTAATTCATGGGCTTAGGGAAGTCACTTGCACACGTGTGTGTGTGTGTGTGTGTGTGTGTGTGTGTGTGTGTGAGAGAGAGAGAGAGAGAGAGAGAGAGAGAGAGAGAGAGAGAGAGAGAGAGAGAGAGACAGACAGACAGACAGACAGACAGGGAGACAGGGAGACAGACAGAGAGAGACAGAGAGACAGAGGGACATTGCTTACATTCTTTTTTCACTGATTGAGTTATTTCTAGTTATTTAAAGTAAAAGGTTAATTATTGACTAATTTTCTAGTTTTAAAATCTAGATAAAAATATTTGCATACTTTAAAGAATGCATTACTGATAAGGGTTCTTCATAGTCCTTAAGTTTGTGCATGTTGTGTGTTTATTTTCATACATTTCAAAGAACTTTATACATTATCTCATAACTTTTCTTGACTCATTGGTTACTTATAACTGTGTCATTTAGCTTCTTCATGTTTTTGTTTTTATATACCATGCTAGTGTAGATTTAAAATATTAACTCATTCTTGTCAGAGAACATACTTAGTCATTGTAAACTGATTAAGGTTTAACTTATTTGGATCTAACATATCTGTAATTTGGAGAATTTTCTATATTACCTGGGGAAGAATCTAAAATTTTTTAACTAAAACTTTTTATAGATGTCTTATAGATCTAGTTATATGATGATTGAATAATCTATTTTCTTTTTCATATTTTGTCTCATTCTGTCCTCTCCTGAAAGAGGTTCTGGAATTACCCAGCTATTGCTGTTCAGTTGTCTTCTCTCTTCAATTAGGCCAGCTTTTCTTTCAGAAAATTTAGCTAGATTTCAGAGGGTCTTATGTTTAAATTATGCTTTTCTGATAGTATGAGTTTGTTATTTTTTTAAGAATCACTTTTGAACCCATCAATACTTTTTTTGAAGCCTGATTCATCACATGTAAACATTTCACATGTAAAAATCATTCTTCTTATCACTAATTTACTAAAACCACTTTTCTTCATACTAACCATTATGCTTTTTAGTAAAATTGTTTTCCTAGTACACTGAATTTAACTGGATTAAGTTTCTTATCAATTTAGCTATTCTGTGATTTTTGATTGAACTGTCTAATACATTTATCTATATTTAATAGAATTTCAGAATTTTGGAAAGGTTAGATTTGCTATTTTGTTACTTGTTTTCCATGTTTTATCTGTGGTTCCTTTATGTTCTGTAACTGCCACCTTTAAAATGAAATAATTTTTTTGTTTTTTTAGCATACAACTTCAACTTACTATACTTAGAAGTGATTTTCATTTATCATTTCAATGTTTGAAAATTATGATTAATCTTAATTTATGATAATCTAATTCAGATTAATAAAAACTTAATTTCGGTTGTTCTATTCCTTCTTCGTTCCTTTGTGCAATTGCCATAAAGATTATATTTTTTTGGTATGTTTATGCACATGGTATACTTATTCACATGTGTCTGGGTAGACAGATAAATGTGTGTGTACATGCACATGTATGAATAGGAATATGGATACCAAAGGTTGATGCTGGGGTCTTCCTTGACCATATTTTACTGTACTGAGACAAACTCTTTCACTGACTCAGAATTCACTGGTCTATATGAGCTAGCCAGCTTATTATAGATCTCCTGTGTATACATTTTGAGTGCTGTGATCATAGGCAGATCATCATGACCAAACAACTTTTTTGATAAATTTTATTAAATTTATTGGTTGATGACTTTGTACATATGTACATAGTACATTATGATTGTTCTCACCCCAATCCCTCCCATCCCTGCCAGCTCTCATTCCTCTAGAAGTATCCCTTCCTCAAATTCATGTCATTTTGTTTCCTTTTGTGGGTTCGCTGAGTTTAACTAGTACTCTTGGTGTGATAGTGATTTTTAAACTATCCATCCAAGTCTAGTGGGTTCATTAGTGTATATGCAGTTCAAGATAATGGCTCTGCCACTCCCAGAGCACATCAGTATCCCATTGGTTAGTAGGGAGTGATAGGCCCCGTGAGTCCCTCCCTGAGCCATTAATAACTGCTGATATGTCAAGTCTTGTGCAGGTCCTATGTAGGCAATCATAGTAACTGTTAGGTCATGATTACAATGCATGTGTCATACACAACCGATATCACTTTGCAGTCCTCATTCTTATCTTCTAGGTTTTATATTCTTTCTAGTCCATCTGTCATGTTCCTTGAAAACTCAACCATCACTTATTCTCAGCACTTTGGCCAAACACAAGTCTTTTTATCTACTGATGTTCATTATGAAGAAAAGATTCTCTGACTCAGACTGAAGTAGCATTTGTTTATGAGCATAAACATGGAGAAATGGGAACCCTCATATAGTGTTAATGGGGCTGTGGATTGTTACAACTTTGGAAATCATTGTGGAGATTACTCAAAGCAATAACAACAACAACAACAACAACAACAACAACCTAGGAGACAGAACTGACCAGAACTAATATATGATCCAGCTGTTCTACCTATGGCCATGTATCCAAAGAACCCTGTATCCTACTATGGAGAAAGCTTCTCTACTCATGGCTGCTCTGTTCACCATAGCCATGAAATGGAACCAGCACAGATTTCCATCAACTATGGAGTGGTTAATGAATATGTGGTAAATGTACAAAAACATAATTGTATTTAGCTCTAAGGAAAAATGAAATTTGGCAGTAAATGGATGGAACTGGAAAAGTTTATACCAAGGTAAACCAGACTAGGAAGATAAATATCACATTCTTTCTCATGGGACACTTTAATTTAGACTAATCTTGTGTGTTCAATTTGTAGCACCTGCAGAAGCTGGGAGAAAGAATGGGGTCATTTACTTGGCTATGTCTTAAGGAATTGGGGATAATAGGTTATACAAAATGTAAGTGGGATGAGAACACTGGGGTTGGAAAGGTTTAAGTATAGGTGGTGGTAAGAGAGTTGAAGGATGTGAAATAAGGATGTACGAAAAAGTCATATGGAAAACTACTACTTTGTAAGCCATTTTTAAAAACCTAAGTTTAAAAAAGTGTTAGAAGAGGAAATACCCTGCATAGCAGGATGAAGCTGTTACTAGAAACCATGGATTGCTAAACAAAAATCCCAGCCTTACAGCTGGATCTCATGGAGGCATTTCCTCAACTGAGACTCCTTTCTCTGTAATAACTCCAGCTTGTGTCAGGTTGACACACACAACCAGCCAGTACAGTTTCCAGTTGGAACTGACTGACAAGATGCTGGTGCTAAAGAAAGCACACACCTTCATAACAAGTTATAGTGAAATTGAACTGAAAAGTGGGAAGCTTTTTCCCTGCTGCCTATTTTTTGTCATTATGGAAGTTGCTGGACTACATACTGATGTGATATTGGCACAACTGATGTGGAAGAAACCAGCCACTCTGACTGGTTTTGAGGCCTGCTCCACAGAAAGGAATTTGTTTCTGGTGCTGTAAACCTAGTTTTAAAAGCAAGCAAACAAACAAACAAACAAGCAAGTAAATGCTATGGTTGAAGAGATCTCAGGCTCCAGGGACCAATTTATCACTGTCACATAGTTAAATTGGCATTGATACTTACTGCTTTCTGAATATTTATATGTATACCCTCCCAACTAGAGCTCTGGAAGTCAGTCTTCATGCTTGCATGGCAAGTGCTTTATCACTGAGTAACCTCAATGGCCCCCCAAATTATATTTTTATACATTGCATGTCTATACCATTTTTAAAATTAAACACTTGAAAATTTAAAATTGTGTATCACATGATTTTCTTTTAATAAGTTAAGGGGAATAGAGCTATACTATGTGTTTATATTATCTTTTAATTTACCACTAAAATTTATTTTAATCTTAAATATTTTTCAAAAGTTAGGTGAAGTTGCTGTATAGTATTCTGTAACGAAGGGCTCCAATATTTCTTGTAACACAGGTCACAGAGTATTTTACCCTTATAGTTTTTAGTTTTCTGATCATGTCTTACTTTCTGAAAGGTAGTTTTTATGGACATAAAATTCTTGTTGACAGTTTTGGTCCTTGGGTTTTCAGTAGGTCAATTCATTCCTTCTGGTCTGAGTTGTTTTACCCTGAGACACTTATTTAACCTTCTTCTCTCTAGCTGGTCATGGAGGTACTAATTCTTAATCAGAATACTTAGAAGATAGAGGCAGGCAGATCTCTGTGAGTTCAAGGTCAGGCTGGTCTACAAAGTGAGTTCTAGGACAGCCATGGCCATGCAGGGAGATCCTGTTTCAAGCAAGTAAACAAGCAAAGAACAGCAGCACAGCAGCAGCAGCAGCAGCAGCAGCAGCAGCAGCAGCAGCAGCACATCATCATCATCATCATCAGCAGCAGCAGCACATCATCATCATCATCATCAGCAGCAGCAGCAGCAGCAGCAGCACAGCAGCAGCAACAGCAACAGCACAGCAGCAGCAACAACAGCAGCAGCACAGCAGCAGCACAGCAGCAGCAGCACAGCAGCAGCAACAGCAACAGCACAGCAGCAGCAACAACAGCAGCAGCAGCAGCAGCACAGCAGCAGCACAGCAGCAGCAGCACAGCAGCAGCAGCAGCACAGCAGCAGCACAGCAGCAGCAGCACAGCAGCAGCAGCAGCACAGCAGCA
>NC_034591.1:144437561-144499344 GCF_900095145.1 Mus pahari
CAGCAGCAACAGCAGCAGCAGCAGCAGCAGCACAGCAGCAGCACAGCAGCAGCACAGCAGCAGCAACAACAGCAGCAGCAGCAGCAGCACAGCAGCAGCACAGCAGCAGCAGCACAGCAGCAGCAGCAGCAGCACAGCAGCAGCAGCACAGCAGCAGCAGCACAGCAGCAGCACAGCAGTAGCAGCAGCACAGCAGCAGCAGCGCAACAGCAGCAGCACAGCAGCAGCAGCAGCACAGTAGCAGCACAGCAGCAGCAGCAGCACAGTAGCAGCACAGCAGCAGCACAGCAGCACAGCTGCAGCAGCAGCACAGCAGCAGAAGCACAGCAGCAGAAGCAGCAGCAGCAACAACACAATAGCTTCCTGCCTCAGCCTCTCAAGTGCTGGGTTTCAGGGATGAGGAATCAGGCTCACCTCTAGGGTAATCTTTTGTTGTTTTTTTTAAACTTTTAGTGTTTAGCACTGAATCTCTTGGGATATATCATGTGGTTTATTTAGCTCACTAGATGTGAAAATTTTTACTTTTTATTAAATTGAAGAATATGTTCCTGTTAGTTTTTCATATACTCTTTGTTCTCCCTTCCACTACCTTTCTTCTCAGAAATATGATGCAGATTTTTTCATAATGCATGTGCTGCCTTGTATGTTACTATCACACAACTCCTAGAGTCATTTTCATAATGCCTGTGCTGACATGTATGTTAATATTCACACAGCTCCTAGAGTCATTTTCGTAATGCATGTGCTGACATGTATGTTAATATCACACAGCTCCTAGAGTCATTTTCATAATGCCTGTGCTAACATGTATGTTAATAGTCATACAGCTCCTAGAGTCATTTTCATAATGCATGTGCTGACATGTATGTTAGTATCACACAGTTCCTAGAGTCATTTTCATAATGCATGTGCTGCCTTATATGTTACTATCACACAGCTCTTCGAGTCATTTTCTTCATTTTATTTTCTTTTTATTTCACAGATTGATAATGTCTGCTAACTTATCTTTACCCTAAAGTTATATATAGGTTTTCCATCAGCTCAGATCTGCCATGGAGTTTTTTTTGTTTGTTTGTTTTTGTTTTTGTTTTTGTTTTTGTTTTTTTGCTTTGCTTTCTGATTCTAGACTTTCTGTTTGGTAACCGCCCCCCAAAATAATCTCATTATATAACTTATACCAACCTGGGATTTCCTGTGTAGCTCAGGCTATCACCAAACTCCCAGGGATGTTTCCACCTCTACAATCCTGGTGCTAGCACGAGTCCCATCACCTCCAGTATAGTTTATCTCCGTACCCCTGTTTGCTACCCAGTGGGAAATTATTATCGCACATTCTTTTATTACTTCAGCCATGTTTTGCTTTAGTTGTTTGTATTTAAAACAGTTAAATTGAAAATTTTGTCATCTCTGCTTGTTGACAAGCATAGTTAGTAGGAAAATTTAGGATGTTTCTTAGTTTACCTTTGTGCATGTACACAGATTTACACAAACACATAATAGTCTTAACAAAAATGTTGCATTTAAATAAAGCCCTACCTAAGCAATCTTACTCTCATCTAAATACTTTTGGTCAGCTCTTCATTTGCTGTGATGATATTGCCATTTGTATTAGATTTTTTTTTTATGCTCTAAGAAAATGCCCAAGACTGATAATATAAAGAAAAAACATTTATTTACATTACATTCTTGGAGGCTAAACATCTGAGATCAGGCAAGTCCATTGATTTGGTTTGAGAACTTTGGAGCAGGTGACAACATGATGGGTGAAGTAAGTGCAAGAATGGTCACACGAGAAGACAAGAAGACAGGGTCAGAGGCTAGGATCCTTCTTATTAGACCCAAATGTCGAAGGTGCCCATGAGAACTACTCTTCCAAGGAGAGAACCCCATTTCCTGAGTCCCACTTCTAAAAGTCCTCAGCCTACCAGGGACTGAGCTTCTAGCACAGGAAGCTTTGAGAGCTGCACTTAAGCCATATCCAGCCACAGCATCACTTAAGGAAGCTACAGTGTTCAACAGCTGGCACTGTTTTTGACAGATGTCCCTAGGGGTAAAGGCTGTTTGTACCGCAGCTCAGATGAGTAAAGTCATACCCTACAGGTGGGAATTTCTAGGGGGATTCCAAACAGTCCAAATGAAAATATTCTCAGAATAGTCTTTTGAAGTTTTACCTCCTTCTGCCCCCTTATATGCCCACTAGGCTGCTATTTTCCACAAGCACTCTAGTTGTAAGATGTTTTGCTTTTGAAGCTAGTGTGAGGCTGAGGTGAGGGGGGATGGGAACAAGTCACAGTCTCACTAAGCCCACTATGAAATCCTGCTGTGGGTCAAGTTCCTCAGGAAAATGACTCTGACTTAGAAGTTGGTGCACAGGAGGTAATTTAGGAAGGAGTCTCAATTCAGCAGCAGTGGGTGAGAAAGACAGCGCTGGGGATGGTGAAAGAGTGTGGCTTAGGTTTTGATGGGAAAAGGTGATTCTGTAGAACAAGCAGAAAAGAATTTACCTTTATCTCAGCATAGCATTATGTAAAAAATAATATTTAAGTCAAGAAGTAGACAGATAAAAACTCTGTTGGATGAATAAGTCATGAAAACATTAAAATTTTAAGCTACACTTATTCATTTTAAAGACTTATTTATTTTTGTATTTTATGTATTATGAGTGCTCTGTATTTATGCACACCAGGAAAAGGCAGCATGTTTCATTATAGAAGACTGTGAGTCACCATATAGTTTCTAGGAATTGAACTCAGGGTCATTGGAAAAGCAGTCAAGTGCCTTTAACCATTGAGACATCTCTCCAGCCCTCATTTTAAAATTTATTTTGTGTTGAGGCTGTGCTTTTTGTGGTCAGAAGACAACTTCCAAAGAGTCTGTTCCCTTCTTCTATCATATGGGTCCTGGAGATTGAACTCAGGTTGTAAGTTTTGGCAGCAAGCTCCTTTACTCACTGAGTCATCTTGTGGCCTAGAAACAAACAAACAAACAAAAAACAAAACTAAACAGTACAAGTCTCAGAAATAATAAAAATAAATTGTTCACTGGAGGAACTGGAAGAAGTTTCATAGAATGGAATTACATCTGAGGAATGAGGCAAGAGATAGAAGCAGATAACAAAACCTAATTTTTTTTTTTTAACAGCCATTTAAAATAAGGTAAGAAAATAGTGCCACTGTTGCAAAACTAGTGGTTAACTGTGATCAGAATCTTAGTTTTGGAAGACTCATCCAGGGTGATTGACATAGCTCCTCCATTGGGGACCCTGTATTCCATCCAATAGCTGGCTGCGAGCATCCACTTTGGTGTCTGCCAGGCACTGGCATAGCCTCATAAGAGGCCGCAATATCAGGGTCCCTTCAGTAGAATCTTGCTGGCATGAGCATTAGTATTTAGGTTTGGTGGCAGATGATGGGATGGATTCCCGGATGGGGTAGTCTCTGGATAGTCCATCCTTTCATCTTAGCTCTAAATTTTGTCTCTATACCTATATCCTTTCATGAGTATTTTGTTCCTTATTTTAAGGAGGAATGAAGTATCCACACAATGGTCATCCTTCTTGGTTTTCTTCTGTTTTGCATAATGTATCTTGGGTATTCTAAGTTTCTGGGCTAATATCCGCTTATCAGTGAGTGCATATCCAGTGACTTCTTTTGTGATTGGGTTACCTCACTAAGGATGATACCCTCCAGATACATCCATTTGCCCAAGAATTTCATAAATTCATTGTTTTTAATAGCTGAGTAGTACTCCATTGTGTAAATGTACCACAGTTTCTGTATCCATTCCTCTATTGAGGGACATCTGGGTTCTTTCCAGCTTCTGGCTTTTATAAATAAGGCTGCTATGAACATAGTGGAGCATGTGTCCTTATTACCAGTTGGAAGATCTTCTGGTTATATGCCCAGAAGAGGTATTGTTGGATCCTCCGGTAGTACTATGTCCAATTTTCTGTGGAACCGCCAGACTTATTTCCAGAGTGGTTGTACAAGCTTGCAATCCCACCAGCAATGGAGGAGTGTTCCTATTTCTCCACAACCTCGTCAGCATCTGCTGTCACCTGAATTTTTAATCTTAGCCATTCTGATTGGTGTGAGATGGAATCTCAGGGTTGTTTTGATTTGCATTTCCCTGATGACTAAGGATATTGAAGGGCAAAATTTCTTAATCTGACTATGATAGGTAAGTGGTGTGCGTGTGTGTGTTTATTGACTTGACTGATGATTGTACTTAGCAGAGAGTGATTCAATGGTCGAATAAGTGGGGATCATTTCATACCCAGGACTACAATAGAGTGGACTCATATTAAATTAATGCCAACATAGGAACGTTTTTTTGTTTGTCCGGGTTAAATATAAAAATCATTATTGTTTTATGTTTCACAACAAATATTTAAGAGCCAACTCTAGGAGATGAGCCTCTCACAGCGTGTGCCTACTATGTGTTCCTGTAGACTGATTTTAAATACAAACGTCACATATACCTCATCTTATCTACAAAGTCCTTGCAAAATGATGTAACCACACAAGGTTATATCAAGGCTGTAGGCATTAACTTAGCAAATAACAAAGTTTACTAAGCCATTATATGATAAACCATATTTTAACTAATATATGTAAAATTTTTGAAAATTGGAATAACTTTTTTTCTATGCTGGCTTTAGGAAAATTCACCTTTTACTTTTCATTAAGATTTCAGAACTCATTTATGGTTGAATGAGGATGTAAGCCCTGCCCTACATGGCTGTTTCCTCTGCAGTCTCTTTTCATTTCACCACAAATGCTATGTCATTTATCAGAAGTTCAGATAAGTTCTTTTCTTAGAAACAAGAAGTCACAAAACTGAAGGGTATTTTGGGAGGTCTTATGCATTTACATTAAAAAAATTCATTGAAAATTTACACATGTCTAAAGGAGATTATATGTAAGTCTAACCAGATAATACTCTAATACAAAGTATATACAAATCCAACCAATAATTGAATTAATTTAAAAGAAGACAGTGTTGTGTTTTATAAAAAAGAAAGAAAGGTCTAGGATATGTTTAGTAGAAATGTGGTATGATGAGGTGGAAGGAGAGGAAGCAGAAGGGGAGGGAGAAGGAGAGGGCGAGGGAGGAAGGGGAAGGAAGAGTAGGAGGAGGGAGAGGAGGAAGAGGAGGAAGAAGGAGGAGGAGAGAGGGGGAGGGAGGGAGAGAGATAGATAGAGAGGAGAGGTTGTAGAGGAACATGTGGAGAGAAGGGGAAGGAGATGAGAGAGGGAGAAAGGGCAGGGAGGGAAGGAGCAGAGAGTAAGAGAATAAGAGTAGTAAGAGGGTAAGAGAGTGAGGAGGGGGCAAACAGCCCCTTTCATGGTAAGACAGACATACCTGGCTGTTACAATTTTCAAACTGTGGGGTGGAGCCTAGAATGAATGTTGACAGAATGAGAAAGTTCACAAGGGGTATAGTACAGGTAATAGTGGCTTCTGACTGTAACCCTAGGATTATAGTTAGGTTATGTAGTTCCAAACCATCTTTGACTATATAACGAAACTCTGTTTCAACAGAAAACAAACCAAAACCAAAACCAAGTCACAAATGGTATGAGGGTGTTTGGGCTGCAGAGATGGCTCAGTTACTAGAAGAACTTAACTTCCCAGCACCCATGATCCTTAGCTCATAATTACATGCAGCTCCAGCTCCAGGGAGATTTGATGCCTTTGTCCTCTGTGGGCACCCACACCCATATGTGCATACTCACAAATGTTCTATACACATATACATATTCTAAAGTAATAAAAATAAATCTTAAAAATAGATTTATTCTATGTGTACCTTTCCTCTTCATGCAGGAAAGTTGAATGTCGCCAAAATATTTGTTGTGTTGTAAAAATGTGGCCAATGCTTTAATTTCTAATAGAATCTTCATTTCCACCTGGAACCTCCTCATAATCACAGTTATTCCCATTTCTTTCATCATTCTTGTCTTGTGAGGACCCAAATAAGCAATTATTAGGCTCTGCTTTGCTGCATTGTGAGTTTTCTCCACTAAATTATTCCAGACTTCTGTCAATTGGCTCAAAAATTTGATCCATACTGTCAGGTATAATCATAACAACTATTCCACTTCAAAGGAAGCTCAAGTTACATAACAGATATTGTGTGGAAAGACAGAAGAAAAAAAATAGATGAAAAAAGATAGAAAAGTAGATACATAGATGATAGATAAATAGATAGATGATAGATGATAGATAGATAGATGATAGATAGATAGATAGATAGATAGATAGATAGATAGATAGATAGATAGATAGACAGATAGATACATATGAAAAAACATGTAGAGGTTATCTAGCATTTTAAATAAATGCTCCAACAGACTTTGGAGGGAATGCATAATTTTGGGGATGTAGATAAGTGGTAGAGCACTTGTGTAGCGTGGTCCAGATCCTGGATTCAGTCCCCAGTGCCATCCCCAAAATGGGGATAAAACAACCCAGCTTCTTGGAAACTTCTTTCTGAAAACTGAGAGCTCAGTCAAAGCTACAGAGAAACTAAGAATTACAAATGTAGTTATACTTTGAGTGACAATTTAGCAACTGTTTCACAAGGTAAAGGTGGTTGAGCAGAAATAGTCAGAGGTAACCACAACTCTGGTGTTCGTTGAACTAAAGGGCAGGCTCCGTTTCGTTGAGATGTTGACCCTGAAGGAGGCATCCTTTAGGAATCCACAGGAAAGAAAGGAAACATCATGCAGAAGAGGTTCCAGGTAGAGCTTAGCAGCACTTAATTTGGCAAAGTACTTAATGGACATTATTCAGAGGCTGGTCAGGACACATGAGGCAGCACTCCTGAGGCAGAGTCAGGCAAGTTTTTGTGAGTTCAGGACCAACCTGATCTATACAATGAATTCCACTGCTGCAGAGTGAGACCCTGCCTCAAAAAAGCCAATAAAATTAAATACACCTAAGGACAATTGACTTTGATACCGCAAGGTTAGTACATAACTCATTTTTGATATATTTGTTTATCTAACGGCATTTACTAATAAGGGAAAACAAATTTAAAATTTTTAGATATTTAAAATTCGTTTGTGGGGTGTGTGTGTGTGTGTGTGTGTGTGTGTGTGTGTGTGTGTAGACTAGAAGACACCTTGCAGGAGTTGGCTCTTTGCTTCTACCATGTGGGTCCTAAGGACCAAACTCTGCTGGGCAGGCTTGGAGGTGAGCACCTTTAGCAGTAGAGCTATCTCACTGGCCTCCTCAAATCTAAAATATCTTAGTAATGTTTGGAATGGAAGATACTCTGCCAACATTTAAAAGATGAAACTTTTTGTTTCAGAGACTTTTAATTGTAAGTGGCAATCCTGAGGTAATTACTAGATCAATGATAATTCCTAATCAATATGAAAGAAATAGACATAAGTCCATAATTTTCTTTATACTTAAAGGAAACAATTAGCCTAATTACTAGAACCCTCAAGGCAAGTGATTTAGGAACCACTACTTGTTATTGTTGTGTTCCAGGCAGTTCTACAACCCAGGTGAGGGGTTTGTAGAATTGAAGGCTTTCTGGTGCCTCCTGCTGGTTGTGTAATGCCTGTAAGAGGACTCTTACTTGATCCCAGATGAACTTCCTGCTCATCTCCAGCCCCCAAAGAACTTAATCTAACCAGGTATTTACATGATTTATACAGCTTTTAAGTCTACAGCATTTGAACAAAGCTGGCTACCCTCCACAGAATGCAGTCTCATTTGAGGAGTTGAAGTAGGCAACAGGAAAAGTACTGAAGGAAGGCAGTTTGTGTCCTTAGACTGTTGGTTTTGAGCCACAGCATAATTCCTTTTACTTTGATAAAAATTCAGGCAGCAGACAACAGGCCAATTATGATTTTTGCCATTTTAATGTCTCTGGTTAATACTCCATGGAAAAATCATAAGATGGTAAATAATTCTGAGCTAGCTAGCAGGGTGATCTGATATGCACTTAAGAGGTCTACTCTGTGTGCCATTGTTGGACTAAGCTGGGAGCGGGTGAAAATCACCCTAAAGAGAAGCATGATTAGCATCATGAAGTTCACCCCCTTCCCCTTTCTTTGCTCTGTCCCTTCATAATCTTTCCTAGCCATCATAGGCCAGTCTGTCTCTTTCTAATACGTATTTTTCTGCTCCAGTATGTTTTGGTGGCAAGTTCATCACACCCTGACATATGGCATTGCTCTTGCTGTGAGTTCCAGAAAGCTCCAGGGTACAAGAAATTTGAGAATTTGAGTCCCATTGAGTCTGAAACCTTAGAGTATGTATCATTCTTGTACAGTATGTAAGTTATACTCTGACAAGACCTCTGTTTACTATGATCACACATTTTATGCATTACTACACTCTACTCTCTACAGTGAATGAAAAACATGCTGATAAAATGTGCTTTTTGTAATGAGAACAAGATTTCCATTTCTCTATTGATTGAACTTCTATACAGTGTATTAGAAGGAACATGATTTAAACTGTGGCTCTACCACTTAATGTAATGTCAGAAAAATAATTTAAACTTTAATTTGCTCAAAGAGTTAGCTAAGATTCTAAGGGGTATAATAATAATATAGTTTGTGGAAAATGTTAATATTCAAAAGAAAACTCTTTATTAGGGAACACAAACATAAAGCTAAAGTAAATATTAAACAATTGAATTTCATTTTATTTTGGCCATTTCTTTGTGTGTGTGTGTGTGTGTGTGTGTGTGTGTGTGTGTGTGTGTGTGCGCACATATGAATACGAACATGTCTTCATGCCTTGTAGTCCAGCAGAGGATGTCAGATACTCTGAAGCTGGAGTTACAGGTAGAGGTGGGTCCTTGGGAAAGGGTTCTAGGAACAGAACTGTGGTCCTGTGCAAGAACACTAAGTACACTGATTTATCTCCCCTGTCCCACGCATTACCATTTGAGAGAACCTCTCACTGGAACAGGACTTTACTCTTTCAAGACTGGCTAGCATGTGAGTCCCAGGAACTCTGTCTCTGGCTTTCCAGGGCTGGGACTATGAACTGGGGTTGCTAGGCTTGGGGTTTTGATGTGGGTGATGGAGAATTAAACTCAGGTCTCGGCATTTTCATGGCAAGCACTAACCTGACAGAACGCTCTCTCCAGAACCTTAGTTTGGGTTTCACTGGCAAGGCTGACCTGGACCTCACCATTTTTTTTTCTGCCTCAGACTCTGAAGTGTTGGGAATACAGGCATGTAACATCACTCCTTGAGATGTTTTAATTTTAAGATTAATTTCTAAATCAGCCTGGAGCATAATGGGTTTATCATATTTTCGCACATGCTTCATTCTTTTACTTGAAGTAAACAATCAGTCATGCTTTGTGTATTCAAATTAGTAACTACTGGACATTGAATAATTAATGGGCACATATTTTTGGTGTTAAAATGACTTTGGAGATGATAATAGCTAACACGAAGCACCATATTTGAAGCCCTGAGCTGAGGCTGCTATAAACATACATCTATTAATACAGCCACCAATCCTCCTATTATAATTATTAATAGATTATACCACACTAGGATTAAGGACATTGAGCAATTGTCACAGAGGATAAAGGTTGAGCCTGACTAAGAATGAATGGAAGAGACAAGAATCCCCAGTGGAAACTCCTCTAGTAGAGTCTCCCACCTTGACCTCAACCAGTTTCTGTGTTTCCCAGGTTTGTTTCTATTTCAACTTCCACAATACAAGCCCAGGGCATAACAACAACTCTTTAAGCCACTAAGTTGCCCTTCCTTTGAAGAGCAGTAGCAAGTTACCTAGAGCAGCGTAGGTTTCAGGGTCTCCTGGTTTTAAGTCACATGTAGTCTATTACCTTTTCTTCCCCCTTTAGAACCCTTCACCTCCTCTCCCCATAGCCCACTTTCTTGTTTACAGCCTATACCCCTCCATGCTTGCACACGCATATAAAATGTAAACGCTAAGATCACGTAAGAGAAAAGACCTGTGGTAGTTGAAGAGATTTTTTTTTTTTAATGATGACCAGTGTTAATGTCTATACCTCCCTTTCTTCAAGATCATTTCAGTGTTATCCAGAATCTGAGTGAAACAGCTTTTGGAATTTAGGCTAATCTCCATGGATTCTTCAAGGTCACAAAGCTTCTTTCCCTCATGTTCCTCTCTACTTCCAGGTGCTCACGTTTTGTTCATCCTGACTCATCACGAAATTTGTGTCCTTTACTCTTTCAGCAACTATGGCAACAACAAATCCAGGTTACCTTAAGTCTTTCAGTTTGGAGAGACCTGTGGAAAGTTGCTTGGCCCTCACTGGTGACACCGGGACCTTGATCACAATAGTTTCCCCCCTTATGCCTTCCTTCTCAGTTCCACATGAAACATGTATTATTTGAGGGCAGACAAAGCATTTCTTATGCTCACCCTGTCCTCAGCTCTTGTTTTTCTTCTTGGAAGATGTCACTGAATTTTAGACAAGCAGAGGGATCTTCCTTTTTATTCTTTATGCCCTCTGGTATGCTCCACTGAGATGGGTCACTTCTGAGCAAGGCCCTTCATGGCCATAGCTTCAAATGTGCCAGCCTTGATGACCCAGCAGTACCACATCAAGCTTAGTTTAATTGGTAGGCTTTGTAGTCACTATTTCAATGAAGATAAAATTCATGTAAATGTTTGTCAGTCAAATTATACTTAAAGTGATGTCGATGGGAAGGAATACACATCACAGACAAAACAAGACACTGCTCTTCATGGTCCTTTGGATGGAAGAAATCTTCAAGGGCACCGACCTTCTCTGGTACAAATAGATTCTTTTTGGTCCTCACAACTGGTACTGTCTATTCCCCCTTTATGCATGAAAGCACACTGACCATGATCTTGGATGTCATGCCTGGAATAAAACAAAGGGATGACTTATTTATTTATTACCCCAGTGCTGCCTTGTATAGTGAATGAGTCTAAACTTTGGTGATCACAATTCCAATGTGCTCTGTGGAGAGGAACCTATGCAAACTGTTGCTGTTCTTTTGCCAGCCATCAACACTTAACCTGCAGACACAGATAGGGAGGTGCTGTGTGATGCCACTCCTCAAAAAAGCAGCATGGCCTGGGACTCTATGCTCCTAACAAGGAAGAAAGAAAACACCATAACCATTCACAGAGGGATTCCTCTGTGTATGTTGGTAATGAAAATCAGTAAGTCAACGTATTAAAGCATTTAGAGGAGATGCAGGGGGAGAGTGTAACTGGCGTTTCCTGGAACATCTTTTCATGCTTTTCAATATAGGTCTGTCATAACTTTCACGTATGAATTCAGTTGGCCACTCTGTAACCAACTCTAATGTGAGATAGGTGTTATTTCCTAGGCAGAGTAACAGGGTGTACACAAAGCACTATGCAGAGTTGACAGCAAAAATTTTCTAAGTTCCTACCATAGGTCATATATAAAAACTTGGAATGCTGTGAGTCTTGGTGAAGTTCTGATTATAATGTTATCAAAATGCCTTCGGTACCTTACTTGTGGGGGCAGGGACGGGAGGAAGATTACCACTGGTGTACTCTTTGCTGATTTCTAAGAGACCCTCAAATTTTAGTCTTACTCTTTCCTAAAATATGTGTGTATAGTAAACTCTTCAGTGTGGACCACCAGCCACAGATACTCAGGTCCACAATAAAACAATGCAGTGTTTGCATAACTCCTGTCACACACTTCAGATTGTCTCTTAAATAATTTATGTAGAATCGTGTCCATGTTAGATAAACAGTAGTGATGCTGTATTGTCAGGCTATGATAAAAAGAACATAAGCCAGATGTTCAATAGAGTCACAATCAACTTACTCTCTGAAAGGCTTTCACCTGTGCATGGTTGAGTCCACACGTGGAACATGCAGATGGAGAGGTGCTGCACATCCATGCCGACACATGCCCAGTATGCCAGTGTTTCCACTAACTTCTATAGGAGTTCCATATGAGGAAGCCCTACTCCTTGATGGTGCAGAAAGTAATTGTATTTAAAAATAAAGTTTTAGAAGGACCTACTAAATAAGATGACTTTTTTTTTAAATGTTAATGCTTTGAATTTAGATTCCATATCTGGTCTTTTGAGTGAACACCAATCTCATATAATCTGACTGCTTTTCTTTTTCCTTTGCCATGTCGGGAGTGAAGCCAGGGCCCTTTGTATCCCTAGGTAAGTCCCTCACCCCAGGAACCATCGATGCTATTTTAAGAAGAAACGCTGAGGCACTAGTATGTACACAGGTTGAGTCATAGGAAGATGAAGTGACATGGCAAGGAGAGAGGTCAGAGGAAATAGACCCCAGTGTCACCTTGGCTATGGACTTTCAGACACCCGATCTGTTGTTTATGCTGCTTGGTCTGTGTCATTTATTAGGGTGATCCTAGAAATCTAACACAGCGACTTTCACCAGGTCATAGCTTTACCTTTTGGTTCTTCTTCTTCTTTTCTAGTGGGATACATAACATCTTAAGCTGTCAATATTTTCTTTCAAGAAATACCATAGGTATTATGTTTTGTATCAAAGTTTATCTTGTGTCATTTATTTTCAAAGTGGAATATTAAATTATTGGTTATATTGGGTAAGGAATACACACACACACACACACACACACACACACACACATATATATATATATATATAAGAAGCAGAAAACTCAAGTTTCTGTAATGGCTTGCCAGACCCTTGTGGTTACACTCTGTCTCACTTCTCAGCTTTAAGCAGAGTGGTTGGCTATTTATTTTGGTTCCTTGACTATTCCAATATATTCCTTACCCAAATTTTATATATATATATATATATAAATTTGGGTAAGGAATATATATATATTCCCAAGCATAAAGAATTAATTGTATCCTTAGACTCTATTTTTGTTCTGGAAGCATTTAAAATTCACGCCCCCAACTTCAGAGTGAATGGAAGACTTAGAAGATTGTATTTTTCACAGAGGAACCACAAACTGCCACATACTGAGTGCCTTCTCTGTGGCAGGTGCTCACTCCATGGTATTAATATATCATACCTCTGCAGAAGAAGTTTCTCAATTAAAAGGAGATTCCATGATCATTGTATTTACATCAAATTTAGGTTGAAAAAACACAATGACTTGCAAGATATATATCTTCAGATCCTCACTCCTTACCAATAAGAAATGAAAGGAAACACACACACACACACACACACACACACACACACACACACACACACCATGTACACAGTCTTACTCAGACAAGAGCTAAACAGTAAACTGCCTAGTCTAGTCTAGTCTAGTCTAGTCAAGTCTAGAATGAAAGGAAGAGAGTGTGCAACCCACTTAAACACATAGAAACAAACATAGGAGCTTGAGGGCATACTGTCCCTAGAGACCACCAGTTTGTCTGAATCTTCTTTTCAGCTTCTGTTGGAGGGTCTACTTAAGAAATGTATTTAAAGAAACAATAGATGTATCTGTTTATAGAGGGAGAATTTTGACCACAATGTACAATTAACATTAAATAAATATGAAGACTTACAAATTGTTGTATTTACTTCCATTTGTCCAAACCCATATTCCTAATAAATTTTTTCTGTGAAGTCCAATCCAATATGTTTTCTTCTCCTGCATTTGATTCATCAAAATTTCCTGTGACAAAACAGAATATTAGGGACATCACCTGGTGGTCTTATTCTCAGTCCATGAAAGGTTACTGCCCTTGTCTGACTCCATCATGCTCTTACCACAGGTCCTACAGGGGGGCTGAGTACCCAACTCTCTGTCTTTATATTTGCTACAGCAAAGAAAATGATTTTGTAAGACCTCAGTTAGAGCAGGAGCAGAGGGTGTCTCTGACTACACTGCCTGCCTTTGGGACCCTTTCCTTCTTTTTACTGGGCTGCCCTTGTTTAGCCTCAATAGGAGAAGATGCTTCTGGTCTTACTGCAACTTGTTGATACACAGGCTGGTTGATACACATTGGAGGCCTCCCCCTTTTGGAGAAGAAAGGGAGGAAGACAGGAGAAGAAATGGGGAGGTGAGAAGGAGGAAGTGGGAGGAGAGAAGGGGAAGCTGCAATCAGGATAGTAATTTTTTTTTTTTTAAACTGACTGATGTTAAAACATAGCACTTTTGTCCTTAATGCTAAAACAGCTCCCTGTTCTGTCTGAAGCAGAAAACTCAAGTTTCTGTAATGGCTTGCCAGACCCTTGTGGTTACACTCTGTCTCACTTCTCAGCTTTAAGCAGAGTGGTTGGCTATTTATTTTGGTTCCTTGACTATTCCAAGCATTTACCCATCTTAAACCTGCATTCCAGCTGATTTACTTCCCCAGAACTCTTCATCCCTTAGATGTTCCCTAGACCACCTGCCTTACCTGCTTTCTTTCTTTGCTCAAATGTCATCATTTCAAGGACATGAGCTTGTCTCCAATCTACCTTGGAGAAGTGAGAAAAGTGCTATGATTTGTATCTAACATACTGTTTAATTTATGCATTTTCTATCACTACTTCTACACATCTATCTTCCCCTCTGAGCACCAAGTTCGCCAAAGGCAAAAGATCTGAGTCTTAACTATTCTGTATGCTAAGTAGGAAGTCTAACCAATTCAGTTTTGTCGATGAACACAGCCAGAGTTGCGTCACGGAGTTCGCAGTTGTGCTTGGCAGTATACCATGAGTTTTTATGTTGGATATAAGAGAAGCAGTTCCGACGTAATTTGTTCCAGTCTTTAAGGCACAGCTTTACCCCATCATCGCATGTCTTGTTTCTGGCTGTTCTTGTAACTGTAACTAAAATAAACAGAGAACATGAAGACACTGCGAGAGAAATGAGCCTGACTTTTACTGTGAAAGATTCCTCTGTATGTCACATTGATAAAAATGTCACATTACGTTTCAGTCATTGGACTTTAGTCATCAAGTCCATGATGAAAGACCAACCAATGTGGACAGCAAGAGTGAAAGAAGCATTGGAGAATTAAGATCTACATGGAATTTAAAACTGTAGTGACCAATTTCTAGAAACTTAACATTCTCTGACTATTTCTCTCATACTGTTATAATAGTGGAATTTATTTACTTATTCTTTTACTTCTCTAAAAATTGTATATGCCACTTGAGACAAGTTTTCCTCCAAATGAATCCTCTATATCTGGAATATCAAAGGATTGCTCTCTCCCAGTGACCTAACCAATATTCAACTGTTTCTCAGAAACAGCATTTTCTCAAAAGTTGAAGCTATTTCTTTGTCCTTTGTTTAAAAGGGGGAAAGCACTAAAATTGTATTAACTTTTAAATCATTTCCTATTAAGCTCACAGCCCTAGATAGATGAAGTTATTTATGAATAACTCCCAAAAGAAGCAGTGTTTAAGGCACTTTCTCCCATTCTTGGAAAAACAAATAGACATACATATAGACAGACATACAAGGTCTTGCTCCTGCTCAAACTTATGAAGGGGAGACTATTCAATTGGAAGCATTAACTAGAAGTAAGGTTCTATATATGCCCCACCCCCAAATATTCATGTCACTGAAATTGCTTGACAAATACCATGTTCCAAATTACCCCAAATATTAGATTCAAATAAACAACGACTATCAAAATCAAATAGTTGGTTCTAAACCTAGGCTATCAGAAATCCAATTTTATCATTCACCTACTAGTTTATTTCTTCTTTCATTTATTTATACATCCAACCACTCCCGAGCTAACTAATTACTCTGTGGCAGAGATTTATGCTTTGGTAGGTCTTGGGATACAAAAATGAATATAATGTGGAAAGACTTGCTTTTATGAAAGCTGTATGCCTGAAACCATAGTTTCTCAAGAAGTGCACTCAGGTCAAGGGATAGGATGACTGCAGGATAGAAGGGCAACATTCAGGGTAGGGATAGACAAGGGTGATGCCTCATAAAGACTTGAAGGTATGTCTGCCTCCAAGGTAAGAATGTTTTTTTTTCCTGACAAACAGATGATGCAGAGTCCTTGATCACTCACCAGACAATGAGGATGCATATGTTCTACACACCAAGGGAAGGACTGAGTGGCACAGGTCATCAGAAGTCCAGGGTGACTGGGTACAATAAGGACAGGGTAACCATTCATTGCATATTGCTCTAGGTGAATATAAAACTATGTGACATTTTCATCAGATCTGATAATTCTCCTGACTTGTTAAAAATAAGCTCTGTCCATACATAAAGGTGTCATTAGCCACATGTGATGATTGAACCTTGAAATATGGCCAATTCAAATTCAATTCACTTTTATTCTGAAGACACTGTAGGAAAAAATGCAAGACTCTCATTCATAGAACTTATTACATAATACACTGGCAACTGCTTTAAGAGATCAAGGGTAGAAGAGAGACATCAGAGAATAAAAGGTGATCCAGTCCTGTTAATTGGAGAGAGAATAGAAAGAGTTGACATCTGCCTTAGGGCAAGAATGGGCATAATTTACTAATTATATTTGGAAAGTCAAAAGGAGGTAAAAGAAAATAAGTAAGGGTTTTTGACTTTGCAGTTGGAAGAATATACTCACTGTTCCCTGAGATGAGGAAGATCCTGGATGAAGGATGTGAGAGAAGAGAGGCCACTGAGCAGTTCAGACACTGAGGCCACAACTCAGTTAATACACTATTTGCTATTAAAGTATGACGACCTAAGCTAAATCTCTAGAACTCACAGAAAAGTTGGATATGGTGAGACTCTTCTTATAATCCCAGCAGTGGAAATTCAGGTCCCTGGCAGGCATTGGCCAGCCCCTAAACCTAACCTGAGACACAGGAACTACTGAGGGTCCTTTTCTCAAACAAAACAAAACAAAACAAAGCAAAACAAAACAAAACAAAACAAGGTGGATGAGTCCTGACTCCTGAAGAAGAAAGACATCCATGGTTGACTTCTGGTTTCTACTGGGATACATTCTCTCTCTCTCTCTCTCTCTCTCTCTCTCTCTCTCTCACACACACACACACACACACACACACACACACACACACACACATATACATTTCACAGAATGACCATGATTTAGTTTGAGATATTTATTAGTTAATAAAAGTAGCTAGATTGGTTTAAAAATGATTAAATTCAAGGAAGTGTCCAAGATTGGAGATATATTTGTGTGATAAAGGTCCAAGACTAGTTCAGAAGGCTGACAGTCCAACAAAGCTTCAAAGATTGGACACATGAAGAGACATGTTCAAACACCGAGGCCAGCAAGAGTGGAGGGAAAAGAAGAAATGAACAAAAGAAATAAAGCCAGCGGTGATGTAGGCAGGAGACAAACAGTTGGAGTGTACGGGGGGAGGGGGGTGTTGAAGGCCAAAATGGAATTACTTTTCAGGAGGAGGTATAAAATGATTGAAGATCTGCAGTTGCCGGGAGTTGAAGTAGCCACCTGTTCTACTGAAGGTACCAGTTCACAGCTCTCTTTCTCACGCATCGGGGTCACATAGTTTCTACTCTTCCTTGATGGTCTCTGAATCTCGGGTGGGGAAGGATAGTGCAGACAACTCGTTCAAAGCTCAGCACTCACGGTTAGTTATACTTGCTAGTTTGGCCAGTGATCTGTGCCTGGATCCACCACTACGTGCCTCGAAGAGACTTATCAATAGCAAACCAGTAGAAATGTCAGCATGAATGGGGGAGGCCCTCCCTTGCAAGCCCCATCCTTGTTGGACCAGCAGCAGATCCTTGCAGAAGGAGGAAGTGACTCTAGCTCCTTTGTAGACATGGCTGCAAGTGCTAATTGGAGCGGAAGGGTTAACAACAGCAGAATGAAGGAAGGGCGAGAACTTGGGAGGGAGCCATTGCGGATGTTAAGAGGGAAATGGAAATGATCTAAATATATGTATAATAGTATGAGATTTTTAAAGAGAAAAATATTTTTTAAAAAAATGAATGTGGATCGTCAAATAAGATGAAGGGAATGATGGCAATTTTGCTGGAGATTTTGCTAAACTACAGGTTTGACTACAGGTTTCATGAGAAAAACTGAAGCAGAAACTTGATCAGAGTGGATTCAATATTAGAGAGGGCAGGCCCTGGGGTGTTGCTCCAAGGTAGAGCTTAGCATACACAAGGCCCTGGGTCCAGCTCTAAACACCAATTGTCCTCATGGAAAACTAAACTAAACCAAATAAAAACCTAGTACTTTGAGCTGGAGATGTAGTCTAATGGCAGGCCACACACTTAGACTACCTGAGAGCCCAAAAAGAGAAAGGAAGGATGGATGGAGAGGAGGAAGGCAGGCTGGTAGGGAGGGGAGAGAGAAGATGAACAAAGAACACATTTCAAGGTTTCTGCAGTAACCATTAACACTATACACTATACAAAGGAAAAGTAGGGGCTAACGATCTAATTTACGATCTACTGTGCTGCCGATGAAGATGTTGCCGAGGACTGTAAACAGCAATGGCCTATGAGAGATGAGAGCCTGATGACAGAGGAAGATGACATAGGATCTACTGTAGAACCTGAACTCTTCACTGTCTGGAGAGTCCGAGAGGTGGTGAGGGTGGGTAGGCTTGTCTCCAACCCATTGCTTCTATTCGAGTAAAGCTGGAATCGGGGTTCCATTCACCTGCGGCCACGAGTTAACAAATGCAGCTTAGCATACCCCACTTTGCTTGCCCCTCACACTATAGCTGACACAATTTTGACACAAATATGGCGCCTACAAGATCTTACCATTGACCACATACACCCAGCTCTTCATAAAGCTTTACTTGACCACCCTGACTCAGAAGCCTCCTTCCCCCTGCTTCAAATGGAATGAATTTATGCATAGCAAGTCCTCTAGAAACAAATCTATAATCTATTTTTTTTTTTTTCAGGAAACAACATCCCAGCTGGCACTCTGTTTGAATGTAATACATATTTATCAATAGACTGATCTAGGAGATAAAGCAGGTGGAGGGGTCAGGCTGAATAGCCAATACCACTATCAGTGTTTTTAATAGAAATTGAGCACTTACATTTTCTAGGAAAACTGAAAAACCCCCAAAGAAGAACAGCAACAGCGCCACCTAGCAGGGTCCAAAGGGTCAGCACTTTCTTCGCATCTGTACATAAAGCAAGCAGACAGGTCACTACCAGAGAAAAATAACAAGCAAACAAAACCTCCATTTAAAAAAAGCCATAATCTCACAGCTCAGCCATTGATCTATTAGGAAAAGGGAAAAGGCACTCAGTTGTGACTTTGGCTTCTGTCTGCAGAGTCCTTTGGCACTTCCAAGAGCTAAGCAAAACACTCTCCAGCAAGGCTTGCAGAACAAAAACGCAGTCCCCACCTTTTGTGGCTTTTTTTCTTTTTCTTTTTTTGTGGTTTGGTTTGGTTTGGTTTTAATAAAATGTTTTCTGTTGCGGGAAGGGTGGAGCAGATCTGGTGGAGAGGGAGTGTATCATTGTCACTTTTAGTTTTGAGCCTTCGTTGGTTATGGCCGCTTTCTCACAGGCAGAGGCTACCAGTCTTAGCTTGCAAGGAAACCCAGTCATCTCCTTACCGAACATTAACCTGTGATGCCTGCGTTCATGGTTTGTCTGAGATTGTCTGAGTGAAGTGTCGGTCAGCATAGAAATGGCGCTCCAGTGACTTCAGAGGTTGAGAAAATTCTTAAGCGGAAAGGACAACTGATAGTTGTATCCGCTGTCTTCAGAGCTCTGGACTCGGAGGGCTGAGTTTCTTTGGAATCAAGGATAGAGCAAGATTGATAGATGGGAGAGATAGCACCACTCCAGCGTGATGATTCTGCATGGTGGGCCACAAGATATCTCACTGGCCCTGTCCTCGCTCTGCTGTGTGAGTAACGGGCAGCGCGCTCCAACGGGTGTCTCGCTAGCTACCCTGATTGGCTGCTGGTCGCCATGGGGAAGCCTGATTAGCATCCTCTCCCTTCAGCTATCCAGTCAATGCAGACCTTCCCCTTCCCTGGTCTTTGTATAGTCTCTCCCCAAACTATCTGATAAAGCCCCTGTAACTTTAGGGTTGTTTGAACTAACAATAAATCGCACTTACGCTCTCTTGATCTTTGAGTCCCACACTCAGTTTTGCTTTGCTTTTAATCTCTTTCTCTTTATTTCCAACGGTCCTATGAATTGTATAGTGAAATTTGGCAAAGTAAACTCATGGTAAATTAAGGTTTGTTTCCTACACAGGCACTATCCTCTTCGCAGAAGCTTAGAATGATGTATTCCTACAGAAGCTGGAATCATGCCTTCCGATTCCTGTAATTGAAGGAATTACACTTTTTGTTATCTTTTAATTTCCCCCCAAACAATGAAACCATTCTTCATCTTGTATTGGGGTACTGAAAGATCAGTACAAGGAATATTTAAATTCCATTGCAATTCAAACATAAGAAGCATCAGCCCATATTTTATATGTGGTGGCACACATCTGTAATCTGATATAAGAAGAATGTTAACTGTAAAGAAGTTTGCTTTTTCTGTTGCTGTGATAAAACACTCTGACCAAAAGCTAGTCAGGGTAGGGAGAAACCCATCCGAGTGGCTGCTTCTGCTCTGCTTCCAGCAGGGAACTGAGCCAAAGGCAGGGTTTATGTAGTGTTTCTTGTGGGGCAGAGTTTTCCAGGGTCAAGATTTTGGTGGGATTTCAAGTCCTGAGATTGGGGCTCAGGGATTGATTTTTTTGTCTGCTTGTTTGTTTTGTTTTTATCAGCAATTGGTGGGTTTCTGTGGCAAGCTGAGAAATTGGTGGGATTCTGTGTTTTTGCCTTGGTCTTGGTCTTGGGGTCTGGTCAGGGTTAGGGTGTTCTTTCTTTAGCCCTTTTATCACACAGAGATGGTTGCTGGAAAACCCTCAGAAGCACAAGGGTAAGCAGAAGGGCCCCCTATATAGCACAGGTATATGCCTTTGGTGAAATGCTCACCTCTCAAACATGAGGACCAGAGTTTGATCCTCAGAACCCAAGAAAATAAAGCTAGGTGTGGTATCATGATGCTTTCATAATGCCAATACTAGGGAGGTGCAGGTCTTTGGGGTAAGCATTTCTACTCGGATGGGAGGGTATCCTGGGACTCGGAAGCCCAGGAACCAATAAAGCTCGGAAGGGAGAAGGTATCCCAGTGAAAGGGCATCAGGAGACATGGGGGCTCAGGAATGACACAGGTCTGAGGTGGGACAGTGTCCTAATGGAAGGGCATCTTGAGACAAGGGAGCTCAAGAACCTGACAGCTCAGGGTCCTTCATGCCGTGGCTGTCCTATCCAGAGCTTGTAATGCCAAGTCCTTTGTGAGCGTGACTGAGAGTTACTGCTAGTGAGCCTTCCTTCGCCACAATCTCACAACTGTCATTTTCTGTTGGAAAAGTGAAAATAGAAGCAGAGAATTAAAAAATATATTTTAGCCTTATAAATAACTTTAAAAAATAAAATGATGTCTTCTAAAGGGTTTTGCTCTTTTATCTAATAAGGAAATGTTCCGTGATTACTCTAAACATATTATAGTATTTTTAAGCCTTTATGCCACTCATCTCCTGTGCCATACTCCTCTCATCTGGCTTGTGTTTTCCTACAGTCAGATTTTGAAATAATTTTTGAATTATTTCAGAATGAATATTTCAGTGTTTTACAAACCAAGTAGAGACAGCTTGTTTTTGATAGTTAGAGTGTGTGAGGTTTAGATTCCGGTTCCTTGGAGGTGAATTAATTAAACGTGATGTGATGTAATGCTTGAATAGGGTCTGCAGTGGCTTGTGACAATATTGGAACTTGGTCTGGAGTAAAGTCTGTTGCCTGGCAACACCCCCTTAACTGTCCTGGCATTGCAATTTCACAGTTGGTGGTACATTTTCCCCCATCACATCTCTAGGGCTTTGGGGGCATTGGCGTGGGGCAGAGATGATTACAACTGGACCAAGTGCTCTGTGGTATAAAGAATGCATGTGCTTTTGCTGTGCCCCGAGGGGTTCTTTTCATTGCAATCATTTTTGGCAGAAAAATGGCTACTGGGGTTGTTACTTCATTCAACACTGTGGTTTAGACCTGGAATGCCTGTGTTGATGCCTCAGGTCCACATGGTGGCACTCCATGGGAGGCAGTCCAATACATCAGAGGCAGAGAAAGAATCTGGTGGTGTCCTTGGACTACATACAGGCTTCCTGTCCTTTCTCTTTCCCTTTTCTGCTTGGCCTTTGCAGTAGGTGACTCTGCTTTACCATAACTATTGTAAATATTCACTATTGTGAATAAAGCAGTGCCTGATCCTCACATCCGAACTATGCAGCTGCCATCCAGCCATGATCTGAAACCTCCAATGCCCACACAGCCCGCCTCAAGCAAAAAGAAATGCTTTTCCTCTTGTTCTGCATCAGGTCCCTTTGTTCATGCTGAACCAAGAGTGGTCAAGAAACAGCTTCTCCTGTGTTGTTCATTCTGGGATTCTAGGGACCAAAGGTTTGCAGGCTGGACTGATGGACTCAGAGGCTTATATAACTCCAAAACCCGTGAAGATGCTCCGGGGCTTAGGATCCAGAGGCATGCAGTCTTATTGTTTGGCATGTCTGTTGTCCATGGTTGGGCACTCAACAACTAGTGAACTCTCTGACAGAGTAGGTGATGGCTACAGGTGGCAGCATGTAGCAGCTGCTGGTTTTCAAGTTCAGGCCACAGGTATTGAGCCCTTCCATTGCTAGTGTTATAGTTTCTGGACCTAAGGTATCAGGGCCTTTGGCCTGTAAGGAGTGGGAGCATTGGCAGTGATTGAAGAGAAGTTGGAGTGTTGCAGTTCAAGAGACAAATCATCTTGGAATATGTTAGCCCCTTAAATAGCTACTTATTATACACTACTGCATATGCCCTGACATCCTATGACTATCACGTAAAGCCTTTGGGAGTGTAGTAAATGATCACTAACATGTATTGACTCCAAACTGAGAAAGTCTTTAGCTATCATCTGAGGTCTTTAGAGAGTTCTCTGCTTTGCTGCAAACCATCTACCTAATATTTCCATCACTGTATTTGAAAAGTTTGTTGATTGATGTTTTTTGTTGTTGTTGTTGTTCTGTTACTTATAAAAAATTTTATGAGATCATTGCAACATTGAAATACAGAATTTGAGAGCAAGCACAGAAAATAGAGTTTAGGTCCATTTTCAATAGTAAAGGTCCCTCCAACTCTGCTAGGGGAAACTGCACTGCATGGCAGCTTCATGTTTTGGAAATTTGCCTTTGCTGAGGACCTGCTTGAGACTTACTAAAGACCAGGTTAAGCTCCAAATCTCCTTACTTCTTTAAGATGCAGACCTACCACCTTATTCTGGAGAAAGTCAAACCTTTGAAAACACAGATCTGAGATTATTGATTGCTGGATACCAAGAATGAAAAAAAAAATCAAAATAACAGTCTACCTCACAAGTGGTAGGTCTAAATAAAAGTTACAGAACCTTGGTTTTAAGAATTGGTCTTTATGCATGTCTTTGTCATACAAAGAGCATGTATGTGCTGCCATTACTTATGCTTCTTGTGGTTTGCTTGGCATGACACTGGTTTGCAGGTGAGTTCTAACATGAACTGAGTTGTTCCATTATCCCTTATTCGTTTAGTTTACAGTAAAACTAGAATTTTAAAGGAACAATTGAAGCAGAAGAAGAGAAAACAAAATGGCTCGAACAGCCCTAAACAGTTAGACTTGGCTACCCATTTGAGAACATCAAATGAAAGGGTAGATAGCGTAGTGGTAAGAGACTGGGAGAAGATTTTTGATCAATATTGATCTGCTGGTGAGTAAACAGAAGCATCTGAGAAGGTTTGGGGAGGTCAGAGTGGATCCTGGAAGAGTTAGGGACAAGAGGGGGTGGTGAATAAGACCAAAATACATTGTGTGCATGTATGAAACTCTCCAAGAGTTAATAAAAATATTACAATAAAAAGAAACCACCAAGGAAGAATGCGATCTAAAAGTTAGAAATATAAATGTAATTTTGCTAAAGAAGGCTGGAGGAAGAAATACTTGTAGATGAGAAAGAATTTCATATGATAAATTGAATTTTTTATTCAACACTAAAGATTGTTTCAACCCCTCATGCCTCCCCACCTGCTGCAAGTGGGAGAGCTGGTCCTGGGGTCATGAGTGTGGGAGAGCTGGCCTTGCCCCTCATCTGCTGCAGCACTTGGGAGAGCAGGGTCCTGGCTCTTACCTGGATAGCACAGTAGAGCTGACCTTGGTTGTCGGGGTTGCAGGTGAGCTGGCCACGAGGGCATGAGTGCAGGACAGCTGGTTCTGCCACTTGTCTGCTGAGCAGTGGCATGGGTGAGGGCAAGATGCCCATCCTGCTTTTGTCCCTTATCACCTGCAGCAGTGGAAAGATCTGTCCCTGAGGTTATGAGAACAGGAGAGTTGGTCCTGCCTCTCATAGGCTACTCAGGAGAAAGGGACCTGTACCTGACCTTGGAGGCATAATAGAGCTGAGCCTGCTGGAATGGGAGCAGATAAGCTGGTCCAAAGGGGATGAGAGTGGGACACCTGACTCTGGCCCTTGCAGGCTGCAGCATTGGAAGAGTTAGCCAAGGCAGTGCTGGAGAACTTGCCCTAGTGGTGTGGGTGCAGCAGAGCTGGTGGGCTGATCAAATCAGGTACCCCCCAGGCCCAGACCCAGGGCCTTGAGTTTGCCCATCCCAACATCTACCCCATTGATGAATTGCTGGAGCTCATGAAGGGGCTGGTCCTGCAGATCTGAAACTGCAGGACCTCCATGACACAGGGAAACAACAAGATAACAGAGAGGAGTCCCAGTGAGGATCCAGTATTGATAGTGTAGCCAGAGGCCTCGAACCAGACCGATGACTTATTGAAATGAACATATGCGAGCAAAGAAATGTGGACAAAAGGTATATGTGGCACTCACTGTGACATACTACAGCTTCCACAAGATATTTTTTTTCTTTTTGAGGTGATGTTGCAAGGGTAGAGGGTGGGTACAAAGGGACTGGGAGATGAATGGGGTTGGGGTGCATGGTGTGAACTTCACAAAGAAGCAATAAAATGTTAAATTAAAAAGGAGATTGCTTAAAAATGTAGTCAAAGGGGAACAAAATTAAAAGGTTAAAATATATTGTAAAAGGTTATGAGAATGAAAACTTACAGAAAGATAATATGGATATAACTAAATTAATGATAATCATTAAAATTACTATGGTCAAAATTCAACACTTGAATTAAAACTGGTGCTATCTCTGTTTACAATATGGAATTTCTGAGATGTTGCTCTGGTCTTAAAAGTGTTTACCAAAAACTTGGCTTAGAGAAATGAGGGCTTATCTTTTATCCTTTTAATGAACAGAACATTGAAGCCTGTGGCTAGATTTTATCCAAATGCTATTTTTTTTTAATGTTTTCCCACTGGTTAGAACCTTTACTTGGACATCTGGTGCCTTAGTTGTAGGGAAAATTCCATTTAAGAGAATAATTTCTCTCTAGAATCATCTTGATAAATCACATAACAGTAACAAAACTCATTTTAGTAAATAGGTATTTAAATCAACCTGAGTACAAATCCTGTCTGTCATATGTAAGTTTCACTGTGCCTCTAACCTTCATTCCTATAGATTGACAGTTAAATAAACAGACAGCACTAAACAAATTAACCAAAGGCTTTAGTGTTCTTTGCCTAAGATACACTAGTTCTTTTAAATCTAAGATATACACATTTTAAAAATCATTCATTATCTCCTTATAAGACAAGCACTTGTCATTCATTCTGCACGAGGCCTCTCTATTGAAGAATGATACATACTATTACAACAAACATCAATATGATAACTTAAAATTTGAAAAACTTTATACTTACTGCAGTGGACACTTGAGAAACACAGAATGCTAGCTGATTTTTTTTCAATTATAAAGGAACAACACCACAGCCAGAACACCCTTCGACCTAGGGGTGAGGACTCTTGAGTAATTCTAAACAAACCCCATGCTGCAAACCCCTAGGACATACACTCTTAGCTTCACATGGCCACCTTAAACTTGTGCCAACTTGTGAGATACTGGCAGGGGCTTACCATCAACTGCGTCAGCAAATTGAGTACTTCAAGAAGCTCAGCATTTTAAAATCAATTTAGATGCTTTAAAACTGTCCAAGATATTTTGAAATTTTATTTGGTAAATTCCCAAATGATAAAAATAATACTAATGTTAATTTTAGTAAAGCTACAGATAAGGATCATTTATCACATCTTGTCATGGCTATTTACTTCCTACCTTACTAGAACTAAAATTTTATGTTTAAGAAGGTTCAGATATTTTTTACTATCTTGTAATTTTTCCCATTATAATTTTGTGATTATGGAATATAATTTGAGTTAAAAGTCTAGCTTTTAACTCACTAGATATGCACTCACTGATAAGTGGATATTAGCCCAGAAAACTAGAATACCCGAGATACAATTTGCAAAACACAAGAAAACCAAGAAGAAGGAAGACCAACATGTGAATACTTCATTCCTCCCTAGAATAGGGAACAAAATACCCATGAAAGGAGTTACAGAGACAAAGTTAGGAGCTAAGACAAAAGGATGGACTATTCAGAGACTACCCCACCCGGGGATCCATCCCATCATCAGCCACCAAACCCAGACACTATTGCACATGCCAGCAAGATTTTGCTAAGGGACCCTGATATAGTGGCCTCTTGTGAGGCTATGCCAGTGCCTGGCAAACACCGAAGTGGATGCTCACAGTCAGCTATTGGATGGAACACAGGGCCCCCAATGGAGGAGCTAGAGAAAGTACNCAAGGAGCTGAAGGGGNCTGCAACCCTNTAGGTGGAACAACAATATGAACTAACCAGTANCCCCNGAGCTCGTGTCTCTAGCTGCATATGTAGCAGAAGATGGCCTAATCGGCCATCATTGGGAAGAGAGGCCCCTTGGTCTTGCAAACTATATATGCCCCAGTACAGGGGAATGCCAGGGCCAAGAAGTAGGAGTGGGTGAGTAGGGGAGCAGGGGTTGGGGGAGGGTATAGGGAAATTTCAGGATAGCATTTGAAATGTAAATAAGGAAAATATCTAATTTAAAAAAAAAGAACCTCTGAGGAAGAGAGGAGAAACAAAGGACAAAAGGGAATTATTTGTGGGGGACTTATTAAATTTTTGTTTTATTTTAAAATAAAATTACACTCTGACAAAAAAGTCTAGCTTTTAAATTTGCAAAACTTATTGTAAATTAAAAAATCATTTTAGGGGTACTTACATTTGAAATCTGAACTTATAGAGTTTAAATCAAACATTTCAGTGCAAAGGAAAAGAAAATAATATTAACCATCTCAACTAATAGGATTGTTATGTTTCAACTGATTTTTAAAATATTAAGGTGTAGCAAATTAAAAACCCTTAAGTCCCCACTAACATAGTGGGATTTCTAGTTACCTTAAAGTAACTTTTCATTCCAGTTACTCTTGTTAAAAATACTCATCCAAATTATATGAAAGAAGTTTCTAACAGTAAAAATATTAATGATGGTTTGGAATCAATGTTTCTTGGTTAAATGGATGCTTCAGGATGCACAGTTAGCTGGGATTAAGTTAAATAAACAATATTTATATTTTGTTAGGAGGACAGGAAAGGATCATATTTTAATGGCTTTTTTACATCAGTCCCATTTTCTTTTCTGAATATAAAAAATTAATTTGAAGAATCTGTCTGGAAGGCTGGTTCAGTGGTTAATAACACTAGTTGCTCTTCCAGAGGACCAGGGTTCAATTCCCAGCATCCACATGGCAGGCATCTCACAACTTTCTGTAACTCTTGTACCAGGGGATACTACACACTCACATAGACATACATGCAGGAAAAAAAATTTGTGTAACTCCTTTGTAAATATGTAGTATTCGGCCCATCCTTTATGATTTCTATGATATATATGGTGGTGGATTTTATGTCTGTTTACATTTTCCACTTTGCTATGGTATTTTCACTGTATTTTGTTTTGCTGCAGTCAAGTTTGTTCATCTTTATTGACTTTTATATCTGTCTGGAAAACTTTTTTTACTCAGAGATTATGAGTCCACACTCATGAATTGTACTGTAAAGGGGATGCTTCTATTCTTTCTATAGAAAAACTTGATCGTCTCCAGGAAGAAAGAAAGGCTAACATTTTCCCATCATGAGAGGATACGTGCCGGAATCAAGCAGCTGGGATCTGCTCACATCTCAGCTCTTCATCTGCCATGACATCTACGTGACATTGATTGAGGACTTATCTTGTTGTGATTCACTTACAGGCCTATAAATCAATGTGATAATAAGAACACCTGCCTTGAAGGCTTGTATATAGGAAATCAGCACTTACAATGTAGTTAGAAGGAAATAAACCATAAATATTTAACACTTTTGGTATGTGTATATATGTATATGCATGCATGCATGCATGCATGCATGTATGTGGAGATAAGTATGCACTTTCATATACACACATACAGGGATGTGTATAAACATGCAGCAGGAATTACCTTGTTTTTTGAGACGGCATCTTTTACTGGGATCTGGTGGTCACTAAGCTGGCTGGACAGTGAGCCCCAGGGATCCTTTTATCTTTCTCTCCGTAATTTTATGATTGCATGTTTGACTTCCATGCATTGTTTCTGACGTGAGTGAAGAGGATTGAACTCAGGTCATGCTTACACAACAAACACTTTGTGTATGAGCCATCTCCTCGGGTACTGGGTCCTTTAAATTTTGCTTGTGACCTTTTCATGTTTATATTTTCATACAGATTTTAATAGTCTTTTTAGCATTTTTTAAAATTTAAAACTAGTCATTGTACATCCTTTGTACATTGTGATGCTCCAGTACAGTCCCGCAAGGGTGAGCTCGAGATATTAGGCTACTCATGATGGCAAACATGCTATTTCTTTGTGATGGTAATATTCAAAATCTTTCCCTGTAATAATTTTGAATTATAGTTTATAATAGTCTCTTTTTAAGCACCAGGAAAGTATCCATTATTGTTTTAATTCAACTAATATTTATTGAAACTCTTACAAATGATTTTATAGTGTTAATACTTCTAACGTTAAAACATGTTTTTTCCATTTTTTATTATTATTTATTTACTTTACATCCTGATTGCTGCAGCTTCCTGTTCCTCCTCTCCTTCTAGTCCCTTCCTCTCACCTCATCTCCATCCTCCCCTCCTCCCTTTCACCTCAGAAGAGAGGAGGTCCCCCAGGGATATCAAGCAGCCTTGACATATCAAAGTACAGTAAGACTAGGAGCATCTTCTCCTATTAGGGCTAGACAAGGCAGCTCAGTTAGGGGAAAGGGATCCAAAGGTAGGCAACTGAGTCAAAGATGGCCCTTGATCCCACTGTTAGGAGTCCCACATGAAGACCAAGTTGCACAACTGTTACAGAAGGCCTGGGTCTGTCCCCTGCATGCTCCCTGGCTGGCTCCTGATAGGCACAGGATTCTGGAGGTTTTCTTCTTGTGTCCTTGGCCCTTCTAGCTTCTTCAATCCTTCCTCTACCTCTTGTTTGTCTTTCTGGATCTGTGCTAAGTCACTCAAAACAAATGATCTTTTTAGGTTTCATCCATGTGCCTACAATCCCCTGTGTGGCCTCTGGGGTTTGGGTGCTAATGTTGCTCTGGAGTTCCTGTGACATAACCTGGAGTCCCTGGTGCTTTTATGGACTCTGGGAAAGCAGGCAGAGTTGTAAACTGGAAAATGGAGTCCAGGGGATGGGGGTGCAGTTTACAGCCACTGGATGGGCTTTAAGGGGAGTTGTCAGATATAGGGATTAAGGCAGGATCTCTAGTGTCATCAGACCTCTAAGAAGTCAGGCAGAGTTGTAGATCAGAAAATGGAGCCCAGAGGATTGGGTGCAGCTTATAAATCTCCATTTTCTAGTCTTCAATTTGATTTATATCTTCAATTAGTTCATATCTAATTAATTTGTACTTAGGACTCTTGTTTACTCTTTTTCTTACATACTTTTTAGTAGGGATTTTAGAAAGATCCTCTTCTATTTGTTGTCTTTTTAAAATTAAAATATAATGACATCATCCCCTTCCTAGTCTTTCCCTCCCTCCAACCTCTTCCATTCTGTCCATTACTTCCTCTCAAATTCATGGCCTCATTTTCTGTGATGATGATGATGATGATGATGATGATGATGATGATTGTTACTCATACATAAACCCAGAAATAAGTACATCCAACTCACTGAGTCTATCGAGTGTTGCTTGTCTGAACATTATTTTGCCCTACTAGTTAGTCTTTATTGAATTAAAAACATTCTCTTCTATAGTTTTTTTCTAAACAATGCCAACCTACTTAACGTTATTTATATGTGTCAAAGTATCAGTAAGAATTTCAAAAAGATATTAGGAGAAGGTATTTGCAAAGTAGCACTGCACACTGAAGAGACACCTAGGCTTTAAGTCATAGTCCCCAAACCATTAAAACACTTCATTTCTCCGAACAACAAAAAACTATTTATGAATCTGGTGTACTGAACCACACTGTGAGTGTGCGTGCTTAGAGCAGCAGCTTGTGTTCGAGAGCTCCATGTACAGCTCTGCAGACCAGGAAAGCCAAAACCAGCCTTGTCTTTTTGCACAAAGACTCAACCCACATGAGGTGCTTCAATGAGCCAACAAAAAGGGGAAGGAAGCTAGTGCCAGCATGATCCAGGTTATGTCTTACATCTTTGGCACTCTCATTTATTTATGTTACACATGTGGTGGTGGTAATGCCTCATGTTTTATTCATTTACTTATTTATTTTGGGGCATGAATTGAGATGGTGATCTTCTATGTAGTTTTAGCTGTCCTGGATCTCACTGTGTACATGATGATTGCCTGGAACTCACAGACATCCATCCACTTGCTTATGCTTTTCTAGTGCTGGGATCCACTTGATTCTGATGAGAGCAAAGCTCTTGTTAATCCAACCAGAACCTTTGCAGCAGAAAGAAAGCATGGTCTTTCATTTCACACTCTTTGTGTGTCTTCCCTGTGAATGTTCAGTCCTAAGTCAGTCTTTCCATGAGGACCTTGACCATTCTGTTCTCAGGGTGCTTGGGGCAGTCCACTGTAGTGTGTAGCTGTCCAGAGGCCATGGAGAACTGGGTTAACCTAAAACGGGTGGTGGTGGTGGTGGTGGTGGTGGTGGTGGTGGTGGTGGTGGTGGTGGTGGAAATGAACAAGGATGACAGGTTCGAGAAAAGGATAAAGCCAAGACAAAGGTTCTGATCAAGGCTCAAAGTTTAATTCTGCAGCTCCTGCTTATAAAGGGAAGACCACAAAACCCATCCTTTGCTTCAGCTGGATTATGTTGCAAAGCAAGCAGAGCAGGCAGTCATTAAACTCATTGTGGCAAGCACTTGAGGTCTGTTTAGCCTACTCAAGGCTGGGGGAAGTATCTTTAGAGACCTGTTTTACTGGGGTTGCTCATGCCACATGTTGTTTAGAATGATTCCAACCCTGAGCTACCAGCTTTAAACTAACTTTCTGTTACCAATGTTACAAATATCTAATCATACCCAATAACTTATAAGCCAATACTCTATAACCAATACATGCAGGATATATTTATACCTTTAAAACCAGTTGGAGACAAAAATGAAGTGGCTACCCACATCTTATATATTTAGACCAAACAATATTTTCGTATCCTTTGTAGCTATAATTTCAAGAGAAAAAGTACCTTGTCACTTGCTGAACCCAATAATCACAATCAGAGATTTTTCTGGGAGAAACAACCATCAGCTTCCTTACATTAAAACTTGAGAAGCTGCTGGGCCCTTTAAAAGCAGTATGGCAAGTAATCAGCCCCGAGCAGGGCTTCTCCAGCTGTGAATGCCTCCTAACTACAGGTGCAGGGTTCCAAAGGACAATTGGGACTGCCCTTTAAACAAGCTAAACTAAGTCAAGGGGTAGAGAGCCAGCACATAAAGCTTTAGCCATTTTTTTCTTTTCAAGACGAAACACAGAACAATCATTCAAACAACGAAACAAAAACAGACATAAGCGGGGCGTGGTGGCGCACACCTTTAATCCCAGCACTCGGGAGGCAGAGGCAGGCGGATTTCTGAGTTCGAGGCCAGCCTGGCCTACAAAGTGAGTTCCAGGACAGCCAGGGCTATACAGAGAAACCCTGTCTCGAAAAGCCAAAAAACAAAAAAACAAAAAAAAAAAACAGACATAAATGGACACACATGGACAGATGGGTGCACCACGGACAGACAACAGACAGAAAGGGAAGAGAACTTGATGTCCTAAAGGGACCTAGATATAACTAAGACTGAGGATATCTCCAGTAGGAGCCAGAGAGGAAGCAGGGTGTCTTCCGATTTCCTCCTGTCCCTAGGAGAGCTCTGAAATAGCTTATCTCTTTTGCTAACATGTCCTGGACAGGGGATACCTGCTTTTCTGAAACCTATTCTCTCTTGCTCTCGCGACTCGCTCCTCGCTCTCTCACATGTTATTTGAATATTTACCATTTCTACTTCTAGGAACCATTGACAGCATAAATCTATGTGATCTAAGAATTTTTCTAACATCTGTTTTTAAACCCTGCTCCTCTCACCCGATGCAACTCTTGGCTGTGGACAAATGCCTATATAGAATTTTCCTGTCCCATTGGCTGTCACCCCTAGGTGAAGTTGGCGTTGGGTCAACACCTCTTCAGCCCAGCTGTATCCCCTTAATATACCTCCTGCAACAACAGCCTCCCTCAAATAAACTTTCTAACTAGCGCTAGCACTAATGCTGTTCGTTACTTACTGTGCAGGATACCATTACTTCAGTTTTCTGTGGAACCCCACGCCCCATTTTCAGGCCCCACGCTGGGCACCACCTATAGCCATCCAGTAGCCATGGAGAACTGGGTTAACCTGAAAGGGGGGCTGGGAATGAAAAGGACTACGGGGTACAAGAGAAGGATGAAGCCAAAATCAAGGCAAAGTTTATTCTGCAGCTCCAGGTATAAAGGGAAGACCACAAAACCCAATCTTTGTTTCGGCTGTATCATGTTGCAAATCAAGCTCAGCTAGTAGTCTATTTCTCTAAATTCCTGTAGGAAACTGCAGGTGCAGCAAGGCCATGACTCCACTTGGGTCGGTTAGCCTGCTCAAGGTTGGGGGAAGAGCACCATGGTGCACCAGGGAGCATTTGAGATTTGAATCACTCCGAGTATTTCCCTGCTTCAGAGTTTAATCATACGCTGTTTCTGCACTGTGTGGTAGGAGCAAGTTGCGGAACTCGTATGAAGCTAATATTATCCGAGCACAGTTTTAAAAAAATTACCTTATGTAAGAAAAAGGAAGAAATATGAGGAAGAAAAGTGTTCCTCTTTCAACCTTATTTATTCTTGTCTGAGGCAATAAACTGACTGTGGCTCATAGACACATACATATTCGAGAGACTGGCATAGTGGTTTTTCAAAAGGAAATTCGAGCTTGTGAGGTTAGCTACAGTTTACAGAGGATTGAAAGTCTAGGTGGACATACTTCACTGTCAGCCCTCTCACCTTTTTCGAAGGAAAATTTCTGGAGCTTTCTTTGAATATTCACCAATGTCTGAAGAAATTGTTTATGCAAATCTCAAAATCCAGGACTCTGATAAGAAAGAAGAAACCCAGAAGTCTGACAAATGTGGGGCAAAAGGTAAGATTTTGTGCCATGGATGAGATCTAAGGCTGTGGCAGTGACCACAGATTCATGCAGTGTGAATTTTTACTTTTATTTTTTTAAATGTTAATATGCCATATGAATTTTTGATTAGGTCTTTCATTTAACCCCAAATAACAAAGTGATTAAAAATATTTTTTACTTTAAAGCATAAGGCATTTCTTTAAGCCATTGCAATAAAACATTGTATTTTACTTTTTTTATATTAAATTAAATTCAGGTAGGTGGAAAGATATTGTTTTTCAAATGATGGTGTTTTATTGTGAAGATTTTGTTTTGTTTTGTTTTGTTCTGTTTTGTGTGTGTGTGTGTGTGTGTGTGTGTGTATGTGCATATGAAGCCATGGAATTAGGACTATACCTTATTCAGGAAAGTCATGGGCTTATATGTCCTTCTTGCTAGATTTTTAAAAGTAAACTGCTTGAAGTGTAGGAGAAGGACAAAGAAGGGGAGAACATTTTTTTTTTTTTTTTTAATCTGGCTTCTCTCCTCATTGTTCACAGAGCTCTGGTCCAGATCTTTAGAAGTTTCCATATTTTATCCTAGCATTCAGATCTCTATTCTTTGTCTTAAATTTAATCTCTGTATGTGTGTGCATATATGTGTGAACATGTATAAGTGTGTATGTGTGTGTGTGCACATATGTGTACGTGTGTGTATGTGTGCATGTGCCGCAGTGCTTGTGTGGCGGCCTGAGGACATTTTGAAGAGACAGTCCTTTCCTTGCACCACGTGAACCACCAGGGATTTCCCTTAGGTTGTGAGGCTTGCAAAGCAAGTGCAGTTAGCCCCTGAGCTACCTCTGCACCATGTCTCTGCCTCATTGCTCTGCCTCTGCTGAGCAGTCCATTTTAAGATTGCTCCCTTTGCTAGATCTAAGGGAGTGGTTCTCTGATCTCAGACACCCAGGAAGATTGGAAGTTCAAGGCCTACCTGGACTATGTGCGAGTTCAGAGTCAACCTGTACAGTCAATTAAGTGAGATCCTGTCTCAAAATAAGAAGTAAGAAGAGAGATGGGGATTCAGCTGAGTGCTAGAGCACTCATTTAGCATATGTGAGGCTCTATACTCTCAATATAACATAACACAGCAGGACATACTCAGCACAACACCCAGAACACATCAAAACCTACAGGAAATTCCTTCATACTGTGCATTCTCTGTGACACATCCTCCTGGTTTTCACTATTCCTGTGGCTGAGCTGGTCTTGTTCTTCTGCTTGTCCTGACTTGATTGTTTTCTTTGACGGAGCACTGGAGGGCTCTTCCTAGGTCTCTTGCTCTAGTGTCACTCTACATGCATTATCTCATGGCTTTCAGTTTCAAATTCCTATCTATCTATCTATCTATCTATCTATCTATCTATCTATCTATCTATCTATCATCTATATCTCTATCATCTGTGTCTATCATCTCTATATATCTATTATCTATGTATCTATTATTTCTCTATCAATCAGTCATCTTGCACTTTGTTTCCTGTCACTTTAAAATGCATCTAGATGACAAAAACATGCACACCTTACTACTCTGTTTTATTAGCAGCCACAGAAGTATTTAGTACTGATGGAAAATGAAATTTAAAATGAAATTTAAGGCCTAGGATTCATGCAACTTATGTCCACAGAAATAGTTGTTTTGTGAGCTTAGAAGCCTAAGGCTGGGAACCTAGCAGGCCTGGGCAAGTCTGAGCAGGCTTGCGTTACACAGTAACTAGATGTTTCCCTGACCCGCCCCTCAGGTCTCCTAATACTCATTGCACATACCATTCTGCAAATGTGTGGTAATTCTGCTGATGTTTAAATGAGCCAATCATGGGTAACCGTGCCAGTTCTTGCTAGCCCCCACCCCATTAAAAACCCCTAGCTTTTAGGCCATGTGGTCGGTGCCTCTACCTCCTGCGTGAGGTGCGCATTGTCCCGGAGCTCCGCCATTAAACTACTTCGTGTTTTTACATCAAGATGGTTTATTCGTGTTTTTTGGGCATAGCCTTCTCGAGACTAAAGTGGGGAAGGTTCCCCACGAAAGTCTTACAGTACCTAAATGAAACCGATCTGATAACTTTTAAATAACTCTGTATATATATATATATATATATATATATATATATATATATATATATATAAAACAAAAGATAGTCTATGAGTTCAAACCTCAAATAAGGACTGGAACATTTATAGTATTTTCACTAACAATAATTTTCCAAAATATTAAGAAATTAAATTTTATATTTATATGTCACTTTGTGAGCCTCCACAACATTGTTATGCTATCATCTGTTGATATAAACCACATTTCAAGATCAGAATAAGAGTATTAGGTTAGTCTTGAATTACTTTCTTGAAAAAGTCTTTTTATATATTCGTATATGGGGATAATTTAAATCATGTAATTTCTTAATAATTCATAATGTAAAAATTTTAAACTTTTTAGGGAAATGATCTAGTTTGTGACTCATCATCTATAAAATAATAAAAGCATTCTGTGAGAATGTTTTTCTTTAAGAAAATGGCAAATATTGGAAAAATTGTAATGAGAAATTCAGGTACAGATTAGGGATAGCACAGAGCTGAGGGGGGACAGTGGGACACAGACAGTGACAGCCTGCTTTGCTGAACTGCAGTCTCATTCTTAGCTTTAGAGGGGAGCTCACACGCAAGGGGAATTGCTTCCTCTGTTAAGCATCACCTTCACATTCCAAAAGACTTCTCAGAAAGCTTCCTTCAGTCTCCCAGAACACACTTTCCACAAACATATCCAAGGACACATTCTACCTGTACCCCCATTTTTCCTTCTCTCTATTTTATGAGGTCTTTCTTTACTTTTTTGCGTCTTTTGTCAATCTAAGGGTTAATGTCTTTGCCTATGAGACTCATTTCTCATTCACAAGAACTTAGTGAATATTTTTTTTTTAAAAAAGTTATTGCCCTGATCTTATTGGTAAGATATTTGAGACATTCCATGAACAAAAAATTTCTGTGGGGTAAGACATAACATAGTCAAAAAACTGAAGCTAATCCTGTTGTCTTAGGATTTCCTATCTGATTACTCTTGAAAAAAGTCTGTGAATTTCTAGCAAAATACATAGATGAAATAATTGAGGGGAGGATGGATGAATGAATGGATGGATGGATGGATCAAGTTAAGGTGTGAGATGCTTCTAGAATGCTGTGCTTTTTTTATTTTCACAGTATCCTCTGCTGCTTCCCATTCACAGCCAAAAATAGTCTGGATTCTGATTCTTCTATGCCTTCTGCTGTTCATTGGAATGGGGATCTTAGGAGGCATCTGTATGTATCACCCACTCTTTAAAAAGAAGTTTTACATTTAATTAAAGTATAGTTGCATCATCCCCCTTCCCAATAATCCCGCTCATTCTCCTGCCTTCTCCCTTTCAAATTATGTTATTGTTACATAAGTATGTGAATAAATCTATAAATGTAACCTAGTGAATCTGTTATGTGTTGCATATATTTACATATTATATATGTAGGCATTTATATAGTTATTTTCTAGCTGATTGGGAGATGTAGAATGTCAGGAGTTGTTGAACCAATGTTTATTCTTTGAATTCATTCCTTATAATAATCAGCCCCAAAGGTGGCCTTATATTGTGGTCAATAGGCACATGCTTGATCTCGCCAGTCACTCCTCTAAAGAAGCCTTTTCATACCACCTTAATACATTAATACTAAAAAAAAAATTCATCAAATTTCTAAAGGTGATAAGATAACTGAGAATTTTTAAGTCTTAAAATCATCTACTATTTTCTTTTCTTCTTTTGTCTTTGAAAAAAAAAACCAAAACAAAACCAAAACCAAACCCTGGAGTTTATACAACTTTGGCCACAGAAACGATAAAATCAAATCAATTACAAAGTGTCAAGGAAGAACTTCAGGAAAATGTTTCCCTACAGCTGGTGCACAATCTCAACAACTCCAAGAAAATCAAGACCCTCTCTGCCATGCTGCAAAACATAGCCACCCAGCTGTGTCGAGAGCTGTATAACAAAGAACCAGGTAGTCCTCAAACTGTCTCTCAAAACTCTTTCCTGGGCCGCAAAAAAATCGTAAACCTTAGAATCCTTTAAGAACCACTTTCTTACAGAGCCAATAGTAAATGTGAAATTAAATGAGTTTGGTAAATGAGTCATTGATATTTCACCAGTTTAAAACAAACAAACAAACAAACAAACAAACAAACAAACAAACGAGAAAAGCAGTAAAAACTACAAGATGCCAACTTACAAGGTTCTGACAGTTCCATAATGAAGCACCAGTTAGTATACACAGTTTTCCTAATCTGCAGTTTATTACCATTGCCCTGGGCACAGATCTCAAGAGAGGATGACGAGGGAGGGAAGCCTCTTTATAAATGACCTCATTCCTAAATTTCAGCTAGTGCTGAAGGAGTGAAAGGTCCCGAAAAAGAAATGAGATCTGGGCAATGTATGGAACCAGGGGAGTGGGTGTTACCTACAAGTGCTTTTGTAGGTTTTGTGGCTAAACTATGTTTCCCATGCTTCTGAGATGCCTCTCCAGGAGTTGTAAGGCCAGAGAGACACCTGGTAGGCATGGCAGCCCGCTGTGGCTGTGGGAGCCTGGTTTTTACTGGATGGCATATTAGCTGCGATTAATTTTTAGAGTCATAAGTGAGTTCCCCAGTGATGGGCAATATGTTTGAATAGGGCTGGGAACTTGAAAGTTTTTTTGTTTGTCCAAATTTTGTATCAGGTTTCTAGGGTGATATATAGAGATGTAGAGGATTTGGTTTCTTTCTTGACCTAAAGAGAGGGAACACAGTAAATCAGGTCAATGTTACCCAGACAGGAAAGGGATAATTGTTAAGAGTGTTGAAATCAACCTATAAAACTCTGTCCTTCTAGAGCACAAATGTAAACCATGTCCAAAGGGTTCTGAATGGTACAAGGACAGCTGTTACTCTCAACTCAGCAGGTATGCAACTTGGCAAGAGAGTGTCATGGTCTGCTCTGCTCGGAATGCCAGTCTCCTGAAGCTTACAAACAAGGATGTGCTGGTAAGGTTCTGTGTCTCTGTTCCCTCCAAAAAGGAATCAGCTTCACATCATGAAACAGGGAGTGAAGAGGGATACATTGGGAAGACATGCAGTGACCTGACTCAGGGTTGTTTTCCTGGAAAGCCCAGTCCTTGCACTTCTGTCTTAGGGAAATCACAATCAAGCTAAAACACACAAAGTTTTAGATTAAGTACAATTTTAGAACCAGCAAGATAGATGATAGATCAGGGACTCCTGGAATGCTCAGGTCTGTGTATTTCCAAGTTGGATGCGTAGAAGCAGGTTTCCGTGTATGTCTTCTGGATAGTTTTCTGAAGACAGTGTGTATGTCGATCATGGCTCAGGCTCACCACTTCCATAAAAACCACACGGGGTATAATATTCTCTATTGTCATTATATTAGATCTTTTGTTATATCTTTTGTTGACTAGGAAAAAAAACCCAACTTAACCCAGGTAGGATGATATATATGTAGATAAGTAGACTGTATTGACAGAGAAGAACAAATGCTCTCTCTCTCTCTCTCTCTCTCTCTCTATATATATATATATATATATATATATATATATATATATATATATATATTTCACAGAGTTATTAGGACCAATGAAAAGTGAATTCTCTTGTTTGTTTATTTATTTGTTTATGTTTAAGTAAGTGGTTCTCAACCTTCCTAATGTTGTGACCCTTTAATACAGTCCCTCAAGTTGTGGTGACCCTCAACCATAAAATTATTTTTGTTGCTACTTCATAACTGTAATTTTACTACTGTTATGAATTATAAATATCTAATATTTCTGATGGTCTCAGGCAAGGTCTGTGAATAGGTCACTCAATCCCCAGTAGAGTAGTGACCCACAGGGTAAGAACCACTGGTCTAAATAATGTCTTTGTATTTCACTCATTAGTCAATAGTTCTGATCTTTCACATAGTAATCCTTTATTATTTTTCTCTGGGACGAGTCTCACTCAGTATCCCCAGATAACCTCTAATTCACAGTAATTCTCCCATCTCAGCCTTCCAAGGGCTAGAATTATCAGTGTGATCTGCTGATCCTAGATTGTAGTCATTTATTGTGGAGTAAAAATACCTTAATGGCTCATCTTCTTTACCATAAAAAACATGTCATCTTTTATAGGAGAAAGGGATTCTCCTATAAAATAGAATATTCTGTCTCATTGACCTTTCTCAAGTGATTATTCATAATTATTTACTTTAAAAAAAACAACTGGCTTAACCCCCCCTGCCCCCAAGTTACTTTGGCTAAAATTTCTGGGTGGTCTCTGGAGTTACTGTTTTCCTCTGACTTTATGGCACTGTGTTCCTCTTTTCTGTTAAGACTGGTTTGCAACCACTAACCACTTCCTTTGCCCCAGAGTGAATATTCAGTAGCCAAATATTTAGACCAGAAAGTTAAGGGGTTTTTGTTTTTTGTTTTTGTTTTCTTCTTTTGGTTTTTCTAGACAGGTATTTGGTATTTCACTCATTAGTCAATAGTTCTGATATTTCACATAGTAATCCTTTATTATTTTTCTTTGGGACGAGTCTCACTCAGTATCCCCAGCTAACCTCCAATTCACAGTAATCCTCCTGTCTCAGCCTCCTGTGTAGCCCTGGCTGTCCTGGAACTCACTTTGTAGACCAGGCTGGCCTAGAACTCAGAAATCTGCCTGCCTTTGCCTCCCAAGTGCTGGGATTAAAGGCGTGCCCCACCACGCCCGGCTTGAAAGTTAAATTTTCATTGACTCTATACTAATGTTACTCAATGAATCAGTAGGTTCTCTTCGTCATCAGCGGTGAAGCCTGAAGAGATCTCAGAGACTTCAACCCATTGTTGCAAAGTTCTTTGCAAAGAATTCAGACACAGAATGCAAAAAGTTGGAAGGTTTTATTAGAAAGCAAAAGTAGAGCTGAGAGATGACTAAGCAGTTAGGAACATTGGCTGCTCTTCCAGAGGTCCCAAGTTCAATTCTCAGCAACTACATGGTGGCTCACGACCATCCACAATGAGACCCGATTCCTTTTCCTGGTGTGTGTGAAGACAGAGTACTCATATACTTTAAAATAAATAATTGCCTTGTGAGAATTTTACTGAAAGAAGATTCTGGAATGAACTAGGATTTGACCACAATCTACCCTTTCTGTTCTTAGTCAGGTTGGGTGTGTTATGGTGTCAAATGCAAGGAATAGCTGTATCTTTTGCAAGGCTGATTAGAACATAACAATGAAATAAAGGGCTTTTGAAATGACCAGGGTCAGCCATGGTTCTGACCAGGTGGTGGTTTTTATTGCTTGAGCAGTTGCAGGATATCCTGCTGTAACACAGCCCTTTGATTGCATCAGCCTCTGGGCACTGTAGTTTCTGTCTCATTCTTCCTTGCCTCTGCCCAGCAGGCCCCACTTTCTTTCTACTAGGCAGGGAAATATGCTGTGAAACACTGACATCTTTTTATTATTAATTTGTTCTCTCGTGCATTACATCCCCACCCTAATTTTCCCTCCTCTCCACCCAGTCCATCCCTCTAACCCTCCTCTGTTACCCTTCAGAAAAAGGCATGGCTCCCAGGGATATAAACCAAACACGCAATATGAAGTTGCCATAAAGCTAGACCTCTCTCCTCATATGAAGGCTGGATAAGGCAACCGGGTAGGAGGAAAAGAGCCCCCAGAGCAGGCGACAGAGTCAGAGATAGCCCCGCTTCTTGTTAGGAACCCTACAAACCCACAAAACTACACCATTATAACATAAGCAGAGGACCCAGGTTAAACCCACGCAGGCTCCTTGATTGTTGATCCAGTCTCAGTGAGCCTCTGTGAGCCCAGGTTTGTTGATTCTGTGGGGTTTCCTTGTGGTATCCTTGACCCCTCTGGCTCTTATAATCCTTTCTCCCTTCTGAGTCAGGATTCCCCGAGTTACACCTAATGTTTGACTGTAGCTCTGTGCATCTCTTTTCACCAGTTACTTGGATGGAGCCTCTCTAATGGTGATTATACCAGAAGCCAGGCTCCTGTCTATGAGTATAGGAGAGTGTCATTAGGGATAGTTTCACTTTTTTTTTTCTGTGCATGTTTGGTTCTATCTAAAGTCTCTGAACCATCTGTCCTCTGGTTTATGGTCCTACAGATTGTGACAGGGGTAGGCTTCCTATCCGGGCATGGGTTTCAAACTGGACCAGTCATTGGTTGGACACTCCCATAATTTCTGGGCTACCTTCATCCCAACACATCGTGCTGGCAGGATTAATTGTAGGTCAAAGGTTTTGTGGCTGGGTTGGTGTCCCAGTCCGTCCATTAGAAGTCAAGCCTGGTTAAAGGAGATTGCCATTTCAGGCTTTGGATCTCTGATTCATAAAAATCTTAGCTGGAGTCATCCTAATCGATTCCTGGGGGTTTCCACTATTCTACCTTGTCCCCAAATTGCCTCGCTACCCCAAGCTACACTTGTCTCTTCTAATACCCTTACTTTTCATCCTCTACCGACCTGATCCCTCCTGTGAGCATCCACATCTGCCCACAGGATACAGACAATATCTATTCTATTTCCACTTCTTCGGGAGATTCGTGCATCCCCCTTAAGCCTTCCTTATTACATAGCCTGCCTGGATCTGTGAGTTGCAGAATTATTATCCTTTACTTTATAGTTAATATCCACTTACAAGTTAGTACATACCATATTTGTCTTTCTAGTTCTGAGTTACCTCACTCAAGATAATTTTTTCCTAGTTCCATCCATTTGCCTGCAAATTCCATGTTATTTTTTTTAACAGCTGAGTAATATTCCATTGTGTAAATGTACCACATTTTCTTTATCCATTGTTTGGTTGAGTCACATCTAGGTTGTTTCTAATTTCTGGCTATTATGAATAAAGCTGCTATGGACATAGTTGAGCAAGTACGGTGGTATGGTGGAACATCCTGAGAGTATTTGTCCAAGAGTGGTATAGCTGGGTCTTGACAAATCTATTCCCACTTTTCTGAGAAACTACCACATTGATTCTCAAATCAAGCTGTACAAGTTTGTGTTCTCATCAGCAATGGAGTAGTCTGATTCTGTTTCACATCTTACCAGTATGAGCCATCACGCATGCTCACATTTTTTGACCTTAGTCATTCTGACAGGTATAAGATGGAATCTCAGAATCATTTTGATTTGCATTTCTCTGGTGGCTAAGGCTGTTGAACATCTTCAAGTGTTTCTCAGCCATTTGGGATTCATCTGTTGAGAATTCTCTGTTTAGATCTGTACCCCATTTTTAATTGGATTATTTGGTTAGTTGACATCTAGTTTCTTAACTTCTTTATATACTTTGGGAATAAGTCCTATGTTAGAAGCAGAATTTCTGAAAATCAATTCCCATTCTGTAGACTGCCATTTTGTCCTATTGATGGTGATCTTTGTCTTACTGAAGTTTTCAATTTCACAAGGCCTCTTTTACTGTTGATCTTAGTGCCTGAGCCATTGGTGTTCTGTTCACGAAGTTGTCTCCTGGAACACTGATATCTTAAGAAACACTATCTATCTATCTGTCTATCTGTCTGCCTATCTGTCTATCTGTCTATCTATCTATCTATCTATCTATCTATCTATCTATCTATCTATCTATCTATCTATCATCTATTATCTATCAATTAACCATGATCTATATATACCACTTATCTATTATCTATTTATCTATCCCTTTTAATTTGAATATATATATATATATATATATATATATATATATATATATATATACAGCTTCCTCTCCCTTCCCTCTCCCTAATCTCTCCCTCTACATCTCCCCTTTACCCCAGAGCCACCTTATTTCCGCCTCCCCTCTGAAAAGAGCAGAACTCTAAGAGTCACTAATACAGAATAAGAAGCTATAATCTATAAAACCAGGCACATATTCTCACATCAAGGCTGGACAGGGCAACCCTTTTAAATGACATTGAAAAGTGGTAATGGTACTCCAAAGCTAGTGTAGTGTACAGATATAAGAGACAACTTGTTTAAAAGGCCATTTCTGTTTCTGTAGGAATTTATAAAGTACAAGAAGCTACGCTATGTTTGGCTTGCATTGTCACCCAGAAAAAATCCCATACAGTATCCACTAAGTGAGAAGATATTCCTCTCTGAAGAGTAAGTCTTTGGTCTTGTTGAATTTTTATGGTTAGTCTTGAATGGAGACAATTTCTTCAGGAGCTTGGTAGATTGCCACTAATAGCAGCTTCAGCTGACACCACTTCTTTAAAGGCAACTGCCCCATCAGGCTTCTGGGACATCTACATTTGATTACGTAGAGAGTTGCCCCACATACCTTGTCATTATTTTGGCAAATCTCCAACAACCTACAGTAACCAAATTACAGGAACCTTTTTTGTTTTTTTAAATTACTGCTTATAGTTAAGAACAGTGAAGCCAAAACCATTCACTAGACACCTTTAAGTACTTAATATTGTGCTATATTCTGGAATTCAAAAGTGAATGAAAGATTAACAGCTTTAAATTAGTCAACTTTGAGCTATATGTGTTTGTGTTGAGAGTGCATGCATGTATGTTTGTGTGTGTGTGTGTGTGTGTGTGTGTGTGGTACATGTATGGATGGTGCACTTATATGTGTGATGCGCATGTGGTGTGCGGGTATGTATATGTATGTGTATGTTATTATCTGTCTATCTGTCTATCTGTCTGTCTGTCTGTCTGTCTGTCTGTCTGTCTGTCTGTCTGTCTATCTACCTATCATCTAGTGCTTCTGGTGGAAGTCAGAGGACAAATTCTGGTGTTATTTTTTTTTTTAGGTGTTCTCTACTCCCTCTTTTTTGAGGCAGAATCCCTTACTGGCCTGGAACTCTCCAACAGTCTAGGTGTTAGGGAGCCCCTGACAAGTGATCTGCTTGTCTGTGTCTCCCTAACACTAGGATTATCAGTTGTGTTACCAGGCTCAAATTTTATTTATGGGTTCTGGGGATTGAACTCAAGTCCTTGTGCTTGCTAGGGAAGGACTTGGCTGATTGAACCATCTTTACAGCCCTGAAGTGGAGACTGTTGAGTCTAGTGATTGAAGACTCAATGGACAAACATTACAACATCAAGAATTATATGAACTTACGCATAGGCTGCATACATGGCTATATATGATTTTATAAGTATATTTAGGAAGGTATTTATAAATATACTGCTACAACTGGATTTACACATTGTATTTGTTCAGCTTTTTTTTTTTAAAGATTTCTTTATTTACTTATTTATTTTATGTATGTGAGTACACTGTAGCTGTACAGATGGTTGTGAATCTTCATATGGTTGTTGGGAATTGAATTTTTAAGACCTCTGCTCGCTCAGTCTCTGCTCACTCTGGCCCAAAGATTTATTTATTATTATACATAAGTACACTGTAGCTGACTTCAGATGCACCAGAAGAGGGCATCAGATCTCATTACAGGTGGTTGTCAGCCACCATGTGGTTGCTGGGATTTGAACTCAGGACCTTCGGAAGAGCAGTCAGTGCCCTTACCCACTGAGCCATCTTGCCAATCCTGTTCAGCTTTTTTAATGAGAATAAATGACGGTTTTATTTGCATCAACATGTGAAAATCCCACTTGTATTTATTATCCTTGAAATTTGGGAAACCAAATATGAGGCTGAAAAAAAGAAACCTTAATCTCAGTCTGCCAGACATTGATTCAGGCCTCACTTTTGTCATGAGGTGCAGAAGAGTCAGTGCTCATAGAAGCTGTAACAGGGTTCTGAGACCTTGCACAGGAGTTATAGGTAGTTGTGGGCTGTGTTCTAGGGACTAAACTTGACTTCTGTGCAAGTGCAGTGTGCACCTTAACCACTGAGTCATCTCCTTAGATTGAATCTAGGATCTTGCATTGGCTAGGCAAGAACACTACTATCATGTTGCATCTCAAGCTTGTTAGTTTTGTTAGATCAGGATGCATCAAATAGGAAGTCAGCCAAGGTCACCCTGCTGAATGTCTACCATGCTGAGGCTAAGCACAGTGACTTCTGCATGCTCACCACAGTAGGTCATGCCACAAACACTAGTTTCTGTTTCATGTTGTTCTTCTACTCAGCGAGAAATAAGTGTAAGAGTGTGGGTCACAAAGACAATGCAATGATAGGAATCGGGATAATTACACATTGAGGAGAGATGGATGGAAGTCTCGAAGGTCCCATTTGCAGGGAAGCAGTGCAGCCAGCATCAAGATGTGAATTAGGAAGGAAGACTAGGGGAATCTTAATCTTTATAAAGAAGAATAAACATGCACTAGAAATTACGACACAAGAGAAGAAGAGAAGGCATTAAGAGCAGTAGATGTTTGACATTGTCAAACAATCCTTAAATAATAAGTGTAAGATCTTCATTCATGTGGTACATGGGTGTGTGTGTGGGGGGTTGCATGTGTGTGTGTGTGTGTGTTTGTGTATATGTGTGGGGTGCTTTGTTTTGCATTTGTGTGTGTATGTGTGATACATGTGGTATGTGGTGTTATGTGTGTGTGTGTATGTGATTGATATATGTGGTATGTGGTATTTTGTGTACGTGATATGCCTGTGATGTGTGGGGTTTTTTTTTGTATATATATATATATATATATATATATATATATATATATATATGGTGTGGTATGTGGTTTTTTGTGTATGTGTGTATGGTATGTTGTATAGTGCTTTGTGTGTATATAATTTTGTTGTTATTTTTAGTGTTATTTGGTTTTTTTCTGGAAGAGGGTGATGTCTACTTTGACATCATGGAAAATCTCATTTTTTTCAACATTTACTTTATGTCTGTGTGTATGTTTCTTTATATGAGTATTCACACATGATTTTAGGTATCTATGGAGGCCAGAAGCATTGTATAGCCCAGAGCTGGATTTATAAGTGATTTACCTAATGTAAACTAGGAGCTGAACTCAGATCCTCTGGAATTTCCATCTTAACCACAGAGCCATTTCTCCAGCTCCCTGGAAAACTCATTTTTGAAAATTTAGCTTGGTACACTCTTGCACAGTCTTAGGGGTGGACCTGACTAGGATTGCAAGAGAGTGAAGACAAGACATTATTCTAATTCATATCAGCCATGGGAAGAGAGGCTAAGTCTGGAGTCAAATGACAGAAAATATTCCAGAGGTGGGAAATCAAAAAATAGTTTTTCCCATCACATATACGTACACATCATCAATTGAAATTTAACTTAGACAATAGACCTCACAACCAATAGTGTTATTTTGAAAATTCTCTTCTGTGGGTATAATCAAAATGCAACTTGCCAGGTGTACTTATTTTTCTCTTACAGGTTTGAAAGAAGCACGGATGACATCGATAAGATGTACTGTGGATATATAGGCAGGGTCAATATTTATTATACATACTGCAGTAATCAGAACAATATCATATGCGAAGAGACAGCCAGCAAAGTGCAGGTGGAAAGTGTGCTGAGTGGTCTCCCAGAGGGCGGCATGTACCTGTAGCTACTCTGCAGGGGCTTGTCCCTAGCTACTATCCTGCTGTGATGGTTTGAATGAGAATGGCCCCCAGGGTCTCCTTTGAATACTTGGTCCTCCGCTGGTGGAACTGTTTCAGAAACCTGGGAAGGTGTGACCTTGTTAGAGGAGGTTGTGTCCTTGAAGGCGTGGCTTTGCGTTTTTTTCAAAAAGCCCATGCCATTCCCAGTTATTTCTCTCTCTGTCTTCTGCTTATGGATTGAGCTGTGAGCTCACAGCTACTGCTTAAGACCATGTTTGTCTGCCTGCTGCCATCCTCCTCACCACCATGGTCATGGACTTTAACCCTCCCAAACCAGGAGCCAAATTAAATGCTTCCTTTTATAAGTAACCTTGGTCAAGGTGTTTTTGTCACAGCAATTGAAAGGTTGCCAAGACATCTGTCACTCGGAAGAACTGTAGGCAGTGGGCATCTCCTCTCACACAAACACAGTAACAGCAGTATGACTGCAGTCCTGCCTCTCTAATTATGTCTAGATTTCTTTGTCTCATTTGCTGACTGCCACAATACTAAGTCATACAGTACGCTGAACACAAAACCATGCAGCCTTTTTCTTCTCTTTTTTCCAAGGACAAACCAGACAAATTTCAACCTCAAAGAAAATAAAGTCTGGAAAAATATAGAAAGCATAGCATGATATGAACAATTTGTAGTAAAGATTTATAAACACTTAAAAAAGATGTGAGGGAAAATAAACTTTTCAATTGATACAGCGAAGCATTTGATGAATACTTTATACCCTGTCATAATAAAGCTTAAGAAACTAGTAGATTTCCCAAATACAATCAAGCTTTGACATGAAATAAGCAGCAAGCAAGTGAACAAAACTCTGAAGTTTGAACTAACATCATAGTTCTAGCAAGAGAAAACATATTCCTAGTTTTAGAATAAGATAAGAACAAACATCATTAATCGCTTCATTCGTCATTATTAATATGAAGAGCAGAACACCAGTGGATATTAAAAAAAATGAAGCTGGGTAAAGATCAGAATCAGGCCAAAGCTGGGAAGACAAGATGGGAGTATTTATTGTTGATCCACCCTGGTCAGTGAGGCCAAGTGGACTGAAGAAAATACCAGAGATCTGTGTATACCAGATCTCTGGAATACCAGGGAATGCCACGCATTTGGGTTCAGGAGTAGAGTGAACAAAACACTTCTCATTTGTATTATTAAAGTAATCAAAACACAGGGTGGCTTTCTGTCTCCAATTTGTGAGGGGGACCTGAAGGTTAGATGTCAGTCTTCTTGGAAGTATCTGGTGTTGAGTAGGTTTACAGTTAGTTTAAGCAAATACAACCACAGCAAAAGAATATACTTGGTGTTATGTCTTATCATCTTTGGTCATGTGAAAAGAGACAAGAATATTCTTCCTAGGCCTTTGCCTTTCCCACCGAAATGATGTGGACATGCCACCCACAGTGTTGCCTTCATGTCCTTCCTTCCAAGTGCATCCACTCACCAGTTCCTGCAATTCGATCCAGACCACAAACGTATGGAAAATAAAAAACATTGCGTACTCTGTACCATCCACAGGTCATGGTAAGTTCATAGCTTTCTTACACAGGCTCCCACAATCTTTCATCTTTTCTTAATGACCACCAACATCATGATCCGCAGAATTTTCTGAGTTTCCAAAGAATTCAGAAGAGAATTATTCCCTTATACTAGTAGATAAGGTGCTCTTTGCTGAAATCTATGAGGCTATTGACACTTGTTCCAGGTGAAAATAATGTATAAACATTTGTCACTGTGTATAGTGTTCTATAAATGGAGTGAAACTGAATCTTAACACTTTCAAATCCAGACTTTTGAATCCGGAAGTTTTGGATTCTATTCTTAAATTTGTTCCCTAAAACAATTTTTAGTGCTAGCTGCTACACAATTATGGCAGGAATAAATAGTTTGGTAGAAGATCTGTAGTGAAATAGACTTTGGACACCCAGAATACTGACCAAGAAAAGCTTCAAGAGGCTGAGAGGAACCAGTTTTCTCCCTGGAAGCATACTGCCCTCTAGTGGTTTCACAGAAGAACTTTCCCCTGGCGTCTTACTAAAGGGAACCTTTAGCTGGAATAAAACCATCACGGGTCTAAATCTGCTGGAAATAGACCTGGTTTCCACCGGCAGCACCCCTGCACCGCGTCCATCCAATTCTATTTACTGTGGAAGGCATTGAAAGATACTCAACCAAGCAAGGTAGTACACAACTGTCATCTTAGAACTCAGAAGGAGGCTGAGTGCGGGGGGACAGCTGGGTTCTGGGCCAGCCTCAGCTACACAATGATTTACTATTACACCCCAGTTGGTTTTACAGACATCTACAGTCTTTCCTGCTGAATTTAGTAACTCTGGAGAGATTTACAACCCACACACTTTTGGGAAGCCATAATTAATTAGTTGTTGGGATTTTACTTCTTCAAATGAAACTATCTTTGGGTAAGCAAAGAGACAATATATTTTAAGCACAGCAGCATCACTTTCCCAGGGCATAGTGTTTGATCACCGTGTTTATCACAGCAACAGAGAATAAACTAAGACAACCTGTGGTCCCAGAATTATGGAAGTGGAGGCATGAAGGTCAGAGTTCAAGGTGATCCTCAGCCCAAATGTCCAAATCATTTCTGTGGGAAAGGCAAAGGCCTAGGAAGAATATTCTTGTCTCTTTTCACTTCAAGACCAGCCCGAGATCAGGCCTGTCTCAAAAAACAAAAGCAAACCAAAAAGAAAAGTGTAGAACTCCACTATTTAAATGGCCTTCCACTCAAATAAAAGTCGCAATATGCTTTGTGTTCTTTGAACATCATAAATCGTAGAAAAATAGAAGTTTCAAATGAATACAGTCCAGTGGGCGCCATGTCTATTTAAAGGTTACGGGTATTTCTGAGGCAGGATCAGGATTTAATAAGAGAAAAGACTCTCGGAATATTAAATATGGAGATAGAGAATTACAAAGTGAAATATCAAAACTCTCTTCACTTTTCTTTCTTTAAATTTTGTGTATGTGTCCATGTGGAGACCAGAAGAAGGCATCCGAGTTACATGCACTTTCAGCATGCCTTTGCAGGAGACCTGCCTTGATAATTGGGTGCTGGAATCTCATTGTGGCCCTCGATATTCTATAGGAAGCGCTCTTAACCTTTAGTCATTTTTCCATCTCTGTCTTTGATCTCATTAATAAAGCTTTAATGGCAGAACCTTATGTATGAGGATTTAATAAACTAAGAGAAATATTTAATTTACTAAATTAAAATCCTGATGTTGCCTCACACAAACCTCACGGAAACCAAGGAAAGCAACCTAAGTCTTCTAGCTTATGCTGTACAATCAGTTAGTTGATCTTGGAGCAAGATCCAAAATAAAATAAAATCAGATCCAAAACTTGTTTAATAACATATATCACGATGAAGAGCTACATTCCTAATTTCCTTTAATTGAATATCTTATGAGTGGAAAAGCAGTTGGGAATATGTTAGAGGGCCTGTCACCCTGGAATTTTCTGAAATATAAATTATGTATACATATATATTGCATTGAAGAAAATAATGGAACTTCACAGACTCTAATACTGATGGAAAATATACTGGATGAATCAATGAAAGAAAAAGTTGAGCATAGGAAGAGAAAGGAACTGAATGTTGGTAGAAAAACTAAAAGCCCCGCTATTTAAGAGAACAATGATGTAAATTCTATACCTGTGAAAGAAAGTAGTTCTTCTCATTATGGAGATTTCTTCTAACATTTACCACCTACTAATTTTAGATGATACCCTCCCCACAGTGGATAGGTAGTGCTCCATTTCTCCATCTCCAGAGAACACCACATCCAATGAGCCTGGCTAGGTAGGATTAGCTGTCTTCTAAAACTCCTTTCCGGCAGAAATGAGAAACACACTGCTCTTTTCCAGGGTGACCTGATTTCATTTCTGCTGTCCACCATTGTTTTTGTCTTAAGAACCCAGTTCATACCACAGTGAACTGTGTTCTTAAAAACCTTCACAGGGAGGGAGGGACCTGGGTGAGAGAGGGGGAAGGGGAAAATGGGGCAGAGTCATGTGGGTGGGGGAGAGAAGACCAGAGTGCCAGGAAAATGAATGGAAATATGTGACTGCCAGGGATTGGGGGAAGCATGAGAGTGTTCCAGAGACTTGGGATGAGAGAGACTCCCAGGACTGATTGGGAGTGACCTTAGTTGAAATACCCAACAGTGAGGAGATGGAACCTGAAGAGATCTTCTCCAGTAGTTAGTCAGGGCTCCCAGTGGAGAGATGGGGACACCAACCCACCTTCCAAATTTTTGACTCAGAACTGTTCCTGTCTAAATGAAATGAGGGGGCAAAAATGGAGCAGAGATTGAAGGAAAGGCCATCCAGTGACTGGCCCAACTTGGGATTCATGAAAGAGTTAGGGGAAGGATTGAAAGAGCTGAAGGGGATGGCAACCCTGCAGGAAAACCAACCATGTCAACTAACCCGGACCTCTGGAAGTTCCCAGAGACTAAGCCACCAACCAGAGAGCATACATGGGCTGTGTGTTCTCTGAGGCCCCGGCACATATGTAGCAAAGAACTGCTTTGTCTGGCCTCAATGTAAGGTGGGGGAATCACCCTTTCAGAAGCAAAGAAGAGGAGGGTTGGGGTGAGGAACTCTGGGAGGGGGCACTGGGATGAGGGCAACATTTGGGATGTAAATAAATAAATAGATTAATTAATTAGTTAAAAAAAGACCTTCACATTGTGTCTGACTTTTTTCCTTGTATGATATAATGCTACATCCTAGTAAAACCAGTTATTTGTTTGAGACAGGATTTTGCCATATAATCCAGGTGAGGCTCAAACTTGTGTGTTCCCTCTGGCTTGAACTCTTGGTCCTCCTGGTTTTTTGTTTTTTTTAAGCCTAAAATAAAGCTTTTCCTGAAGACAAGTTATTATCAAATCATCACAGCAAAGTCATGCCTGAGAGCAGGAGACAAAGACAAGACGCAGAGGCACAGAGTGATGTTGATGTTCGATTTTCTGAAGAAATATCTCTCTCTCTCTCTCTCTCTCTCTCTCTCTCTCTCTCTCTCTCTCTCTCTCCCTCCCTCCCCATCCTCCCTCCCTCCCCCTCCCTCTCCCTCCCTCCCTCCCTCTCTCCCTCCCTTCTCCCTTTCCCTACATCCCCCCATTTTTAGAAATAAATAAGCAGACAGAAATATTACATCAAACCTAAGAGGTAGAGGATCCCCACAGGAGTTTACTCATGGGGGTAATGTTCGCAGAAACGCAGTTGCTTAATTGGAAATAATGGCCTTTTTATCAGTTCCTCCCGAGTTTGTTTTTGTTTCTGCAGAGCTTTCAATTCCAACTGATAAAGAATGAGAAACACGAACAGGCATGGATGCTATCTTTGTCCACCTCATTTCTGGGCAACATCTCACAAGGGACACAGGAAATGTAAAAATAATCCACATACAGCAGACCCAGATCTGGGAATTCCCTGGGCTGCCCTCCACCTGCCGCTGACCCCTTAGCCCCTGCTCCCTCATCCTGGATACCTGGTGCATGGCTGAATGAAGAATGTCTTTGCCCACACTCTGATGATTTTCCTAGAACAAGCAGGAGATAGGGAAGAAAAGATTTGCCCCAGTTTGCTTCCTATTTCTGGAATAAAGATGCTATGACCAAAAGGTCATGGTTTATTTCCCTTACAGATAACAAAACCCAAAACAGGAACTTGAAAGTAGGCGATGAAGCCAAGCCACGGAGAGTGCAGCTAACTTGATTTTATTCCCAGGCTTGCTTAGCTTGTTTTTAATACAACCCAGGCGGTACCTCCCTGGTGAGATGGGCTCTTCCACATCAACCATACACAAGAAAATGCCCCCTTGGTCTTGCAAACTTTATATGACCCAGCACAAGGAAAGGCCTGGGCCAAGTAGTGGGAGTGGGTGGGTAGGGGAGCAGAGGTGGGGGGAGGGTATAGGAAACTTTCGGGATATCATTTGAAAAGTAAATAAAGAAAATAATAATAATAATAAAAAAAAATCAAAAAAAAAAATGCCTCACAGACTTTCCTACACAGGGCAATCTTATGAAGGCATTTTTTCTCAGCTAAGGTTTCCTTCCCAGACAACACAGGCTTGTGCCCAGGTGACAAAGAAACCAAACCAAACCTAACCAAACAGAACAAAACAAAAGTACAGTGTTGAACATCTCCTTGCAAGAAAAGCATCAGTGGTGAGAACCACTCGGAGAACTCTGTGAGTTGGGGAACAGACTAGAAGGACTGGGGGAATTTGTAGTTCAAGGACACACAGGGAATGGTCCTAGAAATAACAGCTATATTTAATTGGTATTCACTCAACACCTCCTTTGTATATCTCATTTGTTTCTTATACACACACACACACATATACACACACACACACACACAAACACACACACTATGCTGGGGAAAAGAGGATCTTTAAAATCATATATATATATATATATATATATTATATGATATATGTATTAAGTATATAGTATATATAGTATTTTTATGTTACTATTTTTATAGATTTATTTATATATGGTGCTATTTACATGTACATGAACACATAAACATATATATGCCTATGAACTTATAGATGCTTTTGTCTGTTGACTCAAAGAGGCTGTGGGGGTGCACACATCTGTGGGGGTCAGTGTGACATTTCCGTTTAGTGACCTGACAAATAGTTGTCACATTCATCACTTCATATCTGTCACTGATTTATGTTAAGAACATCCAAAATCTCTACTAGATGTTATAATTATAAAATTTGTTACCAAGCATAGTTGTGTAATGTGCTATTGACTATTAAAAGTTATGTTTTCCAATAAACTGCACCAAGTACTTAAGGCCATCTCTATTATTCTACTGTCGATCCAGGCTCTGGTAATCAGTCCTCTCCTCTCCTCTTGTACCAGATAACGTTTTACCTTCCACATGGAAGCGAGAACACACGGCGTTTGCCTCTTCTACACCTGACTAATTTAACATAACAAATTTCATTTAACATGATACTCTGTTAGCATAATACTCATGTTTAATTCATTACAAATGTCAAAATTCCATTCATTTTTATGGTTGAATAGTATTTTATTCTGTGTATATATTATACACATTTCTCATTTATTCATTTATTGGTGGGCGTTTAGTTGTAAGATAGGACTTTACTATGTTGCTAAGGATTGCTTTAGATTGTCTATGTAGCCCAGGCTAGGCTGGTCTCAATCTCTTAGTGATTCTCCTATCCCAGCCCTCTCTTTTTTAAACATGATATTTTCATTAATTTTTTTGTCTAACACTATTTGAACATATTCACCCCTGCCACAACTCTTCTCATAGGCAGCTTCTTCACTCTCTTCTCCCTTCCCACACAGCTTTGACTTCTCTTCATTCCTCACCCTCATATCACATTTTCTTCATCTATTTACATCTGAGATATTTATTATAATCAAATTACTGGCTTTATTTTGTTATTGAGTTGTTTAAGTTCTTTGTATACTCTTGGTCATATAGATGAGTAGTTTGTGGGTTTCTCCATCCTAAAGGCCTTCTCTTCATTCAGTGTGTCATTTCCCCTGACAGTTAGTCTTTAAACTCAGCAGCACCCCACCTGTCCGTTTAACTGTTCTCAGCTGTGCTTTTGGAAATAGATTCAAAGATTCATTGCCATGAACAGTGTCCTGAGTCATTTCTCCTATGTTTTCTTTCAGTAATTTTAGTTCCCAATCTTGTATTTGTTTGCTTAATTCACTTGTAGTTGGTTGGACCAAAGGAAGAGAGAGAGAGAGAGAGAGAGAGAGAGAGAGAGAGAGAGAGAGAGAGAGAGAGAGAGAAAGTTCAGCTTCACCGTCTGCAGATAGAGACCTGGTTTTCCCATCATCCCTCAGAAGAGAACAAAATCTCTTACTGGATCCAAACTGGCCATACACTTGCACATTTCCTCCAGGTTCTTCATCCTGGGTGATTGCTTTATGTGCCTTTTTTATGCCAGTGTCATGCTGTTTTTGTTATAGTGGCAGATTTACCCAAGTTACCATTATTTCTGTCTCTCTTATGACTTTCCATGATCTTGCTTGGCTGTACAATTATTTTTAGGAAAACTCACTATATGAGAACTAACTGGCAAAGGTGGGAGATGCCAAGAAACTGAAAAAGTATATCCAAGCTGGCACAGAGCAGAACAACACATCCGGGCACAAGGATAGAAGTACGCTTTTGGCAGCAGCAGCGTGGAGGATCCCCACACTCCAAGGAGAGAAGAGGGGATTGATATGTTAAGCTACAGAAAGGTGGGCCTGGGCCAAATAGCTTGTACCTGGGCTTACTGTTAAAGAAGTCAGCAACCACTTGCTAGGGAACAACAGTCTGGGCATCAGTGGTCATCAAAAAATAGTTGGCTGTTTTAATGACTATTGTTATTTTATAGTGCTTATAAAGCAGACCTGGAAATCCTGGTTGCTCCTTCAACACAATAATTCTTTTTCTTTAAAAACCAATATAGTTTACTATCATTTTCATAATTTTTAGATCACTGTATTATTTATTATTGGCTTCATGGTATTTTTATATCTATCACTTGACTTCAATAATGCAAGTTAACTGCTCAGCCAAATTTCATGTCATTCTTTCTGTCTTTGCCTTAGAATCTTAAGCATAAACTTTATTTGATCTATTTTTCGTAACAGCATAAAAATAATTAGATAAAACAAAAACTAATAAAAATTGGAAAAAATTAAAAACAAAACAAAACAACAACAACAAAAAACCCAAAAGCTATCACAAGGAAGAGCTCCAAGGGAATGCACAAGAATCAAAGATACACTCAAGTGTGCACACACTCAGGAGTCCCATAAAAAGACTAAACTGAAAGCTGTAATTTATCCGCAGAGGACCTGGTGTGGACTCATGTAGCTCATGTAGCTCAAGCCCCGTGTTGGCTGCTTCGGTCTCTGGGAGTTCATAGGAGCTTTGTTCAACTGATTTAGAAGGACTTGTTTTGGTGTCCTTCACCCTATCTGGCTCCCACACTCCTTCTGCCTCCTCTTGCTCAGGGTTCCCTGAACAACAAGTATTTTTGCTACTGCTGCAGAGAGAGCTATCTACTCTGACACTGGCATCAGTATTTTTGTCTGTGTTGAGGTCTGGGTGAGACTGTTCCCCATAAACTCGGGCATTGTGAGGTATAGCTTGCTGGAGAAAGTATGTCGGTGGGGGACAGGCTTTGCAAGCACAGAGCTTCACTGTAGTCCAGTTCATTCTGCCTTGTGGTACTATCAGTTACAGATACAACCTTTCAGCTTTCTGCACTGGCACTATGCCTTCTGTTGCTGCTATGTCTGCCCACATCACTCTGGAGCCACAAGCCAAACAGACCCTTCCTTCTACAAGTTACCTCGATCATGGAGTTTTAATCCTAGCAACAGAAAAGTAACGTCTACTACCTACCTGCTCAGGAAATTTGTACTGAGGTCATTTATTCAGGGTGAGAGCCTATAAAACATTACAAAACTTACCACATTAAGAAATTTCCAGTCCTACCTCCCCAAGGACCCTATCTGATCATGTAGATCTGAGTTATGGTCTCCAAAGATCGATCCATCACTCATTCACCTATCTATCATACATCTGTCTTTCTATCATCTGTCAGGGGCAGAGAAAAGAGAAATTCCTGGGAGGGATTCCCACCTCAGAGGCCAGCTATCAGAATGAAGTAAAGGATAATGGTGCGCTCAGATACACAAAGGGCAGGCAGTCTCCAGGAATGGATACATCTGGATCTCCTCTGCAGAGGCTAGTGAGGATAGTGTGGTGACAGCAAGATTCAGGGAGGATGGAACAGATGGTCTGACCTTATCAAGATCCAGAGCCTCTGGGAAACTACACAAAGTTTCTTTTCAAACAAGTGTAAAAGTCAGAGTGACCATGAGCTAGGCAGAAGAAGATACAAGATGCCAGGCAAAAACTATAATAACCCCTTTATGGGAGCAAAATAACCAGCAATGATCAGGGTCTACAAAGCAGATTCTTTAGTTAGAGATAAAGGGAAAACAGGAGTGATCAGCTTTCCCAAGGGAAGAAAGAGAAACCCAAAGCTGTGGGAGTCAAGTGCAGACTTTCGACATTTAATGACTAATTCCACTCTGTGAGAGAACAGAGGCAGGAACCTACAGATGAGAAATGGCGGAGTAGAGCTGCAGTTTAGATCCACGTGTATTTCACTTGTGACTAAGCCCTGAGTGAGGACTGGTAGATGCTGTGCACTGACACTGTGTTGAAAGTAATGACCTGTATTTTAATGTGTACTTAACACTTCAGTTTTAAGTCTTATTAAATATTAACTCTGAACCTTATTCTCTACTTCTAGAAATTTCTTGGATATATATATATATATATATATATATATATATATATATCCCTGTATATAATATATACTTTTAAATTTTATGTACATATAATATATATTATATATAATATATAGTAATACATAAAATATATGTGTATATATAATATATAATGCAATCAGTTATAAGAAATAATATGTATGTATATATATATATATTATACTATTATATAATATATATTATAATGAGGTCATAATTTTAACATTTTAAAGATAAGATGTTGGGTAGTATTGTGAACTTGTTTCAAATAACTGTTACAATGTTCTGAATGCAGTCCATTTTCCAGTGAAATTTGGGTTACTGTTCAAAATTGGTACCACAAGTTAATTTAACATCCTTTTTGATGATAACTATACAATTAGTTCACAGCTAAATAATGAAACAATTAAATATATTTCATTCATGAATATCCTGAAATCAGTATTTTGTATCAGAAAGGTTTCTGAAGCCTTGAGTCACAGCATTTAGCACCTACAGGGATCTGTTTCAGGAAACAGAGACTGTCCCAGTAAAGTTAAAAAAAATTGTTCTGATAGCATGTCTTCAAATAATATTTTAGTATTTCTCAGAAGAAAATAAAATATGTAATGACAGCTGTCTTAGCAGTTCTGAGCACTTGCAGAGCAAACATTTGGACAGGAGTTCAGATATCAGCTCTGCTCTAAAAGCCAGGTGTGGTCAGGCACCTGCCTGTAATTCCACACCCAGTGAGCAGAAACAGGAAGATGGCTGGCGATTGCTGGCTTCCGGCCTAACTGAAGAAAAAATTCAGAAGATCTTTCAGGGAGAGAATCTACACTCAAAGAAATACAGTGGGGAATGTTGGAGGACACCATTCAATGCTCTCCTCTAGCCTCTACATGTATGCACAGGTACAGGTATCTACACATGTGCACATACACACATATAAATACATGATGCTCCTATGTATGTATACACAAAATAAAATTATATAACATTAATAGTAATAGAATAAAAATCTTTATTATTGTGATAATGCCCAGATTGCCAAATCAATAACCTAGATATTACTAGTTTAAATAAATGATAAAAATATGAAGACAGAGTGTTCATTCTATTTTATGTAGGCTATAAGTTGTAAGAGTTTATAGTACTTAGTTTCATAGGTAGACAGAGCAAAGTTACTCTGTACACGGAGGCTGATACTTAGGGGTTTAGACAGATGATCTCTCAGACACTAAAATATTTTGAATTCAGCAACACATCACTATTGTCCCAGGTCCTTTACCTTGGGATCCCTCAGACCTGATTGAACATGATTGAGCAGCTTTTATGACAGGGGCCTCCTGGAACTTGCTCCTGGAACTTGCTATGCCCTGTGTTGGTCTGGTGGTTAGAATTTAAATACCACCCAGTATCCATGTAGACATGTAAGAATAAAGCAAGAAACAATGTTTATTGACAGACGGTCTGAGAAGACATGTATTTTCCTGGGTGCTTGACATCATTTTACGATCTAAGCAGTCAGAACACCAGGTCAGGGGGAATCAGGAGTGAAGAGGAAAATGTTCTGAGAAGCAGGTTTGTCTGTGCCATAGTTCAAGTACACAGTCAATTTTTAGTTGACTCAAATATTGTAGCTTTCTTCTTTCTTGCATGGATTTGCAAGAAGCCTTTACTTCTGGATAAATCTGGACGAGTCAGATTAATCCAAATCTTCAATCTTCACCAGGGAAGCTCTCTTCTCACAAATCCAAGAAATTTCAGCACTACAGCGAGAAACGTAAATATTCCCTCTTTCAAAATAAGCACAGTCTCTGGATCCATTGAAACTCGCAAGCTCCTTATCACTAAACCTGAAAAGTAATCGATTTAAAATTAATTAAAACTATTATATATAAAATATAATTAGGATTTAGTATTCTCAGTCACCCTTAGAGGGAAAAATCCGACTATGATGCAGCCTCTACAAAGCATGAGGATCTGCAATGTCAGCACATTTGTGTTCTTTGTCTCAGGTTACTGATCCTGGGTAAAACATTCCCTTAAGAAGAACATTTAACCCTGCATGACATGCTGGTGCAATAGTGGCACAGAAGTTGTGGGAGTAACCAAGCACTATTTGATTAGATTTAAGGCTGACTCCATGAGAGGGGTCCTATGCCTGCCCCTGCTCACAATTTTTATTGACCTGTTTGCTTTCTAAAGAGAGAGAAAGAGGGATAGAACTGGATGGTTGGAGGGATCTGGTAGGAGATGGGGGATGGGAAGCCATGATAAGAATATACTATATAAAATCCAATTAAATAAAAAGAATATTTAAGTTATGACTTAGGAATTATTATTCCCACCAGTAATATGGAATTCCACTGACAAAATTTACCCAGTGCAAATTACATTAGAACTTATAGATTATTTTTATATTTCATATTTTAATAAGAAAACAAGAAAAATAAAGTCAAACTATATAAAAAATTGTGGCATTTTACTATGTAAAATGTAATTATACTTGCTTTCATACATACTTGAGAAAACAAGGTAAGAGTCTGAGAGAGGAAATGAATGACTTATTGAAGTGATCAGGTAGTTGGGAAATTGTGTCCAGCTTTTTGGCTCAACTTTAATGATAATCCTTAAGTGATGTCCTTGAAAATGATGCATGCTCAGTTTAAATCTTTGTTACAAGTACTGTTTTTTTTTTTTTTCAAATGATGCACACGGTGATGCCATGTTACTTTATTCACCAGAGATTAAACATCACTATTAAACATCACTATTTGAATATATCTTGGAAATAGAGTCCTTATTCAGGACCCAAGGAAGTTGCTGCATAAGCCTGATGTAGTCTCTCTAAACTGAGTATAGCGAGCTGGATTGTCTGAAAGCTGCGTGTTGACCTAGGGTCATTGTTCACAGTTGCTGCATCCCAACTATGGACCATTTTCTTCACATGTTCATGGGAGCCAGTAGATGAGTCAAGAACCCAGATACATACCAGCAAGATTCTGCTGAAGGGACCCTGATATAGGAGCCTCTTGTGAGGTTATCCCAGTGCCTGGCAAACACAGAAGTGGATGCTCACAGTCAGCTATTGGATGGAACACAGGGCCCCCAATGGAGGAGCTAGAGAAAGTACCCAAGGAGNCTTCCAACTTTCATTACCAAACAGCTTCAGTGGCCAGTGATATCCCACTAATGCTAGGCAAATCCGAAGTCTTTACTAGCTGTGTCTGTGCAATGAGTACCAGAGGCTGGTTGGCTGTCGTGGAGGCTAGAAATCCGCCCGCCTCAGTCTCCTGAGTGTGTTTCACTATGCTTAGCAAAAAAGGAGAATTTTATTCTAGCTTTTAATAAATCTTCTTAAAATGAGGGCTAGAGAGATAATTTAGCAGTTAAGAGTGCTTGCTGTTCCTGCAGAGGACCCAAGGTAAGTTACTAGAAACTACATCAGCTGGATAACAACCACCTACATACAGCTATTGGGAAGAGAGGCCCCTTGGTCTTGCAAACTTTATATGACCCAGCACAGGGGAATGCCAGGGCCAAGAAGTGGGAGTGGGTGGGTAGGGGAGCAGGGGTGGGGGGGGAGGGTATAGGGAACTTTCGGGATAGCATTGGAAATGTAAATAAAGAAAATATCGAATAAAAAATAAATAAAAAGCAACTGTTTATAAAAAAAAATGAACAGTATTCATATCGAAGAGGAGAAATGCATATTCTAACCCAAGAACTGTGCTGCATTTACATGGTGCTGTGCTCCCACTCCTGGAAGGTCTCTGTCTAATGGCCTCCTCTACTCTGGTCAACTGTGAGCACTACCCAGCCAGTTATTCTGCTTTTCAAAAGAACAACTCTCTTTTAAGTCCAAATTGTTTTGAGTGAGGCTTCTGCCATTATTACTAGTATGAAAATAGACTAACCACTAACCGAATATTGGTAGAAATGGTGATAAGAGCCTGGGAGATACATGTTTGAACAGGAAAAGTCCCAGAAAAATCTCTGGGAAATGGATGTTTAGGGAGAAAAGAATAGACATATCATTATTTGGTGCACCAAAGCTGAATCCCAGCAGCTTTGAGCAAACATAAAGTGATTATACTTTAATTTAGAAAATGTTGACAACTAACATCGAAGAGTAAAACAGAGTTGGATGGCTTGAACACTTGGAGGAGGGGGGAGGAGGAGAAGGAGGAAGAGGAGGAGGAGAAGGAGGAGGAGGAGGAGGAGGAGCAGGAGGAGGAGCAGGAGGAGGAG
>NC_034591.1:144501454-144510348 GCF_900095145.1 Mus pahari
CTGAACCATTGTTGGGATTTGGACTGCAGACTGTAAGTCATCAATAAATTCCTTTACTACATAGAGACTATCTGTAAGTTCTGTGACTCTAGAGAACCCTGACTAATACAGTGGGTCTGCATCATGTAGCCAATCTGTAAATTAATCAGGCAGCTCAGACTTACATTCTGTGAGAAAACAGTCAGCATTACTTAATATGAGTAAATATGTCGACATCTGAATGTATGTTCTTATGACATCCTTGAAGGTTGGAAAGGCTGGAAAATGAAATGGCAGAGTATCTAAATAGGTGACCTAAAGTGTGCAGTCTTGATTTGATTACATTTGAGCTGGACAATCTTAGGCAAGTCACTGAAGCTCTCTGATAATATTTTTATTATGTAGTGGGGATAGAAAAGTACATCCTTCGAGAACTTATTTACAAAGAACTTTGAACATACTATTACAGGTATATGCTTAATAAGAAAAACAACCAAGTGACACATGAAGTTTAGGGCACTGCTCTGCATTTGACAAAATAGGTGGAATTACTCACCAGCCCTCAATGTATTCCTTACGGAAACTCTCTCTTTTGTTACACACTATGGTTCTCTTGTTCATATCTAGGTTTATAATGATTTCAATTTACACGCATTTTCTCAGAGTTCTATGGGAATCCTGATCCTCCACCCCCAACAGTTAGATACTTACAGGGTTGGAGAGGGGAATGAACCATCCTCCCACAGCCAGTTTCTGCCAGACGTGTTCCAGGACAACCCCAGCCAAAAGAAAGAAAATGTGAGGGACAGCTGTGACTGAAGGAGATCCTGGGGATGGGAGAAAGCACAAGTGAGAGGCCCATCTTCCAGGTTACAATGGTAAGATTAACTCATTAAGTTCATTTGATGGCTAGTGATATAGCTCAGCGGTAGAACACTTTCTTAACATGTGCTGAGTCCTGAGTTCTACGCCCAGTGCCACAAATCCCTTATTAGTTCTCACTCAAAATCCACTAATGTCCTTTTACAAACAGGGCCATATCACATTTGTTTCTCGTTGTATGGGCAATTTCTATAGCTGGGGGAGGAGAGTCAACCATACCCTTTCTTCAGTGCTGTCAATCTTCACCAGAGTGGCATTCTTGTCCATACAGTCCTTTCTGCTATCAGGCCAGGATTTCTCTTCATTGATTGAGAAATAGTAGCAACTGTTTCCATACCATTGCCATGTCTTGGGACAAGGATTGCATTTATGGTCTGAAAAGGACATTATACTAGAAAGTACAAGCTTCGTGGTGTGATTGCAGAAGCCTTTGGAAACTAAGTCATGCCCATACATGGACAACAGACCTGAGCGTAAGCACCCTGAAACATGTCATGCCCAGACCCAATGGAAGCAGAGTAACCTCGGTTGAACGTTGGACAATTTGGGGGATTCTTTTTGCAGGGGGAGATTTTGAATGTTATGATAATCAGAGCACTGAGAAGTAACTGATAAGTTGAGAGGTTAAAGTATCCAGGCAAGTAGCATTTGGAAATGACTATAGAGTTTTCTAAGGTACTAAAGGAATATCTATAATTCTTTGTGCATTATACATTTAGGGTGCCATGGTAAAGGGATTGTTGAAAGACATAACCCCTAGGCGCTTCATGTGGGGACTTTGATTAGGGTGATGGGTTTGATCTGGCCCTTTTGCAGATCTAAGTCAAATTACCAGAAGTGTGGATGAGGAATTCCTTGCAGAGTTTGGTAGCCATCTGCTCCCGCATCTCCAGTAGGGCAGAGATCTGGGACTGGAGAGATTCCTCCGTGAGAATCTTTCTGGAGTTGTTCAGTGGTTCAGACAGATTGTCCTGCTGTGGATGGGTGATTTTCTGAAGTTGACTCAACTTCTCTGAATCAGAGTTAATGTTGTTCGACACCTGCAAAACTGCAAGACACAATGAGACAAGCAGATGGGAACCACTCCTCTCACAAGGCTGCCAGGCTGACTCAAGAGTGTGGTTCCCTGGCCACCAGGGATTCTCCCTCCTTCTCCCTCTCCCCCTCGTCCCTTCCCTCCTCCTCTTTCTTCTCCTTCCTCCTCTCCTTTCCTCCTTTCTTTCCTTTTTCTCTTTCCTTCCTTTTCTCTCCTCTTTCTTCTTTCTTTTTCTCATCCTTCTTCTGGCCTCCCCTTCTTTTCTCCCCCTCTTGTTGACTTCACATTTCTTTCCTGCTCACACTTCTGCCTCATTTCTTTCATCCTTGACAATAATCCCAGACATGTCTTGGACCATTCTAACCATCCATGTTCTGTATCCATACATCTATTTTTAAAAAAACTTTTAATTTCTATTAAGCTTTCCAGTGTCCAAATCATAACCATCAATGAGTACTTTTATATAAGAAATAAATGAATAGAGCATAGGGGACATTCGTGTCTCTGATGACTGATCATGTTGATGTGACAGGTATTGCTTACCTAGCAGACATAATTCTGGATGTGCCTGTGTGGGCATTTCTAGAGAGGTGTCTCTGAAATATAAAGACCCACCCTGAGTGTGGGCAGCACCATCCCCTAGGGTATGGACCTAGGTTGAGTATAAAGAAGGAAGCAAGCAGAACATTGCATTCACTTCCCTTTGCTCTCTGACTTCTGATGAAACATGATCAACCACTCTGCTTGTCTGTCTTCATGACTTCCCATCATGAGGGACCGTATTCCTTCTTAATTAAACCATGGACCAAAGTAAAACCTTCCTACTTTAATCTGCGCTTTGCATTTTTTTGTTTTGATTTTTTTCTTTTTTGTTGTTGTTTGGTTTTTGTTTGGTCACATCAACAAGAAACACTGATTCATACAGTGTCTTCTAATATTCTAATAAATTTTTTTGATTACAAGTCTCCAGAGAGTGAGTACTGATCAAATCAATACTCTTTATTTCACATACTTAACATTTTATAACATACATATCCTTAGGATGGCTTTCCACTACCATAATATAAAATGCCCTACCCAGAATGAAAAGAATATTCTCTTAGGGTCTGCTAGGTACTGGCTTCCACTGTAAGACACGCGAATAGTTTCACTCTGTCAGCCTGGTGTGACATAACTCCCACCCCTTCTTTTTCATATCTATGTGACTTTCCTCATTCACAAAAGTCAGGTTGTTGCTGCCACTCAAATATTTTCTTTACCTTAGCAAGGTCATTGGTGAAAAGATTGAGTTAAACTTCTACTAAGTTTCAAGATAAACAAATTGCCATGCCTCTCTGCAAATCCATCTCCCCCTTGCTCTCATGTTTTTCATTAAGAATAACAAATGTGTTTGTGGTCAGAAGAGAGCCTGTTCATTCCAACCAATAACTAACATAAGAAGAATTCTCATAGTATGATCAGGTTCATCAAAAAAAAAAAAAAAAAAAAAAAAAAAAGAATGGCTGTGGGGTAGAATTCACACAGCAGTGAAATAGGCTCATGTTTCGTTTGCTTGGAAGGCATGCTGGAGAACGATCTGGAGTAACAGAAGTGATTTGAAGATTTTACATGCTGGTACCTTATCCTTCCTGAATTAGCACGCTGTCTAGGTGTTTTCTAAATGACGTTCTTTTGTCTAATACACATATACTTACACATAGTTGCCAAGGTCACCAGTCCTGTTACCAGCACCAAGCAGAGGGTCATCAAACTCAAGGCAGCTCCTCGCCAAAGTGAGGATTGAGCTGGGTGTCCTGGCAACCAACAGGGCAGAAACACAGCACGCTGTTACGTTGGGGGTTGTTTCTCCCACCCAGAAAGCTTCTAGCTATTAAACTTTCCACTTGGTTTGTTAATGTCACTGTTTAAACATTTCTAATATGAAGTGTGATAAGGTCCCTCCCTCGGCTCTCCATTTCCTCACCTTACTTTTAAGAGTGAATGTCCCTTAATTTTTGTTTGTTTGTTTTACGTTTGTCCCCATCTTTCTTTCTTCCTCAAGTCCCCTGATGTCATGGATGATATGTGGAGGTAAGTTCTCTGGAATGATGCTGAGAACAGAAGAGACCCTGAATTTTAAGGCACAAATCTCCAAAAGGATTATACTTTTAAAATTTTTGTTACCCAGATAAAATAATTTTATATCATTTTTGTCCTGTTTTCTATGCCACAAAGAATAAATCAATCCTGGATGAAAATGTATAGTCTAACCTTCAGACTAGCCCATAGAGCCAGCAGGCAACTCTTGGACCATGGCTGTCATGAAAATATCTGTCAGCTTATTCTTCCCCGATTCACACAGTGTTTTTGTTAGGTGAGTATAGCAGCACTCATATGAAGGCCACATGACCCCTTTGCACAAAGGTTAGGTTCAAATGAGAATTAGAAGACAAAAAAGGTTATGCATTATGTATTATGATTAAACATAATAATCTCACTTTTAGTAAACACTGCAAACTATGCTCATTATTGTGTTGTGTATCTTCCCCCTAACACACCACACACACACACACACACACACACACACACACACACACACACACACACACACACACAAGCAAATCCATGGAGCAGAAGAAAGCAATGTACATGATTCAGGATAACTTGTACTGTAACACAACCTTTGGAAGTGAAGGAGAGAATCTTATACATGGAACTGGCCTTAGAGACTTGACATTTCTGCCAGGTGGGTGTAGGAATGGGCTGTCATTGGAAGACTAGCTCCACCACACACCTGCATGAAAGTGGAGAAAGTACCTAGCATCCTTGAGACTCAGTGTTCTCATTCATAACTGCAAAAATAGTGACATTATTTACTTTAAAGTACACTTCAATAAAGATATGTATACATAGATTTTATTATTATTAAATACTCTGAATTATACTTAGGGTTCTGGTACAGCTATATCTAATGGGAACATCAAAAGTCATAAGCCAGCACAGCTGCTTGACAAAGATCCAGCAAAGCCGAGTCACATGATGCATCTGCTGTCGTACTGTCTTCCACTTATGGTCTTGATCTCCAGGTGTTGCATGCTTGGGGGTATTGGATTGATGGGAAATGTCTTATGAATCATTTATGCCTTCTCCCAGCTGTACTGCTTCTAAGCTTCCCCAGGAAATTCCTGAGCATATTACCCCTCACGCTTTTAGGGGAAATATCCTTATCCGGCCTTACTTGAAGGTCTACTTTGTGCCCTGAAGGATGTGACGCAAATAAAGATGCCAGATATCTCCTTATGAGGCTCCAGCTCCCACTAACTCCTGGAACATCTGCCCTTGTACTTACTCAGGAAAAAGATAATCAGAACAAAGTAAACTGAATAACTTAAACAAGATTCAGCGGGCGAGGGAAGTTGTCAGAAGAACAGATCAAAAGCCTCTTCTTACGTTATACTCAGGCAATTACATGACATGTAAGATTGGGGGCACATATAGTATGTCTCTTCAAGAAAAGATATGGCAACAAAGTTAGGTAGGTTGGAGTTATCTTTGCCCTATACAAGAACTTATACTTATAGACAAAGAATGGTGTGGAAAAATGATAAAAGAGTGAAGTATTAAGATTCCCCTTTCTTAGAAAGTTAGCTGGTGTAAGGACACTGCAGTGTGGTATGACCAAGGAACAAAAGAATTCCAAGATTAGACATCTAAATAGAATTTCCACAAGTATATACAATATAAACACTATATTATGCCAGAAGTTGAATAATAAATGCAGCAGCTTTGGCCTCAAAATTCTTTTGGGGGCTAATGATAATTAACACTCTGACTATTAAAAGGTTATAATACACTTCTTGGGATGTGGCAACCTGCCCAGGCTGGCTTGGAGATTTTCTTTCTGTCTATTACCCTTGGAATTACAAGAGCTACCAGCTTGAAAACAGACAATTGTGCTTTGGTCAATCAATATGCCTCTTGATTCTTAAAAGTTGGGTTATGGGGTTGATGAGGGGAAAAATGATGGTAAAAGTTAAATCTGTTCTGTCACAATTTATCAGTGACGACTAAACGTATGACCAAGAGGCAGTTAAAACACATGTCCGGTGATAAAAAATGATATGATTGATGTTTTGGAAAAACATGAATCTATCCTTGCCTATTGAGTTCTGTATGAAGATAGAAGCACCCTGACTGCTAGTGAGTCAGACTGCAAGACTGACCCAAGGGCTGTGCCTGACTTACTTCTTCACCCACTCCTTGTCTCCTCAATAGGACCTGGCTAAGGCCACAGCTGGCTCCGGCAGGGTTCTAGCAACAGTAAGTTAAAAAACAGACTAAGATCAAAAGATAGCTCATGATCATTTCTGATTTAAGTATACTCAGCTCCTTCCCTGCATTTAGTTATGCCGTACACCAGAGAGGTTTCCTTTAACATAGTTTCAGATCTTTTTTGGCTTCTAGAAGAACATCTCCCTGGCATTGCTAATGAGGAATCAGAATCTAAGGACAGTTATAAATAGAAATCTTCACTGCCAGACCCAAACTCTGACATACCCATTAACTTTTCCCCTACCGTGATTCCATTCAGTTCACACAGTCTTGAAAGCCCCATCTATTCTCTTAAGGAGATTCACTCTGTTGACGGTTTGTCTCTATTTTGGGGACTATGTCACACATTCCTCCCTGCTCCTAGTGTCAAAGCCTGCATCTCCAAGCACTCAACATCTGTCATTTCCAAGGTCATGGCATGCTTTTTCTAAGCCCTTACCTTCTTTTCTTAGGTTATTTCCATCCTGATTCCCCCTCACTCCTGCAGAGTCCTGAAGCATCAGTGTCGCATAGGTCACTTCATCAGACATCCTAGGAGAAAGTGATTCTGTAAATTAATGTTGCAATATCTTCAGGCCCAGTTCAGGCCATTCCTTTTCAAGGTCAGGCGCTTTTACATAGACACAAGACACTCCCTATTGTTCCTTTGTAAGGACAGAATGAAAGTCAGTTTCTCTCTAGTGAAAGTGAGAGAAAGCAGAAGCTTTCCTTAGGATTAGAACCTTGACAGCTTCCATCTGTACTTTCTTTACTACTTGTAGGCAAGCAAACATTAAGGCTTCATGCTGGAGTCCCCATGATCCTTACTGAACTCTGAATGATTGAAGAATGAACAGAAAATCCAGTTTTCTTCTCTGCTGGTATGTAAAAAGCTACTTAATCCTATATTGGATCTAGTTTGCCCTCAGTCATACCAGATACCAAGCAGAGTCAGGATAGGAAGGGCTGTGTCACATATGCATGGGTAGTGCAGTAAGAAAAGTGTGTGTGTGTATGTGTGTGTGTGTGTGTGTGTGTGTGTGTGTGTGATGGAAAGAGACACACAGAGACAGAGAAAGGTGTAGAATTGGCAATGGAGAGTTGTTGAAGCATGGGAAAGAAGTTACAGGATGCTTAAATTGGGTAAGGGAAGGAGTCCCCTCCCTGTTGGTGTGGCTGAGTGAAAATCCAGCACAAGCTCTTTAAACAATGCCTTGCTGTATTGAGAGAGTGATAAAAAAGCAGGCAGAATGAGGCAAAGACACACTGATAACTTGAATTCATTTTTTTTTTTTTTAAGATTAAGGGCAGCTCACAGTCATTGTCCCACAGGACAGCCAGAACTCTTACAGAAAATGCACTAATTTTTTGGTATGAAAAACCAGAGGGTAAAGTCTGGGTTGTCTACAGCCATAAACAGTACAGAAATAATCAGGTATTTGCGTGGGCACTGGTTACAAGGATGTCTAAATAGTCCCAGGAGAGGAAGCAAAGATACGATTCATTTATATTTCTTTTAAAAAGCTTGATAACATAACTTATCTACTTTTCCTAACTTAGACATATAATATCTAGATTTCATTTCCATCAAAATTGGCATAGGGCCACTGTATATTTAAATTGCAGCACTAAATATTTTGACAAGGGAGCATAGACAATAGTTAGCTGTAGTAGATGGTATTTTAGCAATTGTGTGGAATTCAAAAAAAAACAAACTAGTACACACACACACACACACACACACACACACACACGCACACACACACACAGAGTTATTTATTTATAATAGCCATCATTGTAGTTTGTTTTCTATTTCCATAATAAAACACGGAGACTAAAAGGGACTTGGGGAGAAAATGGTTATTTCAACTGAAGGCTCATTGTCTATCATGATGGCACGAAGGGAAGTGAGGTCAGGAACTCAAGTCAGAAACCAGAAATTAGGAACTGAAGCAGAGGTCATGGAGGAGTGCGGCTTACTGACTTGCTCCTCATCACTTCCTTAGTCAGCTTTCTTCTATACGTCAGGACCAGCAGCCCAAAGATGGTACTTTCCATAGGGTCCTGGGCTCTCCTACACCAATCATTGATCAAGGAAGTGCCTCCTAGACTTCCCTACAGGCACTGTGATGGAGGGATTACCTCTAATGAGGTTGCCTCTTTCCACATGAACTAAATAGTTTAGCCATAGAACTCACAGGGTTCTTAAAAGCTGTGTCCATTTCTTATTATCCCATGCTTTTAAAAACGTAAAATGTACTACACTACATAAGGAATTAAATTGTTATTAGGAATTTGTGGTGGGTAGAATATCCTGCAAGAATATCCTTCCAAATGTGACAACTTATAAGGAACATGGAGGAAGTTATGTTGGGTTACCTAAATCTATTTAATGAAATCACAAATACTTAAGGATCTCAAACACATTAAGAACTTCTAGTGGATGATCAGTGAGTTTTGTGACTATTAAATAAGACAAAAGAGGAGAGCTTCAATTCTATTCCATTGATCTACATGTCTGTCGCTGTACCAGTACCATGCAGTTTTCTTTTTATCACAATTGCTCTGTAGTACAGCTTAAGGTCAGGCATGGTGATTCCACCAGAGGTTCTTTTATTGTTGAGAATGGTTTTTGGTATCCTAGGTTTTTTATTATTCCAGATGAATTTTCAAATCTCCCTTTCTAACTCTGTGAAGAATTGGGTTG
>NC_034591.1:144512156-144600287 GCF_900095145.1 Mus pahari
CCTGATATAGCAGCCAGTGCCTGGCAAACACAGAAATGGATGCTCACCGTCAGCTATTGTATGGAACACAGGGCCCCCAATGGAGGAGCTAGAGAAAGTACCCAAGGAGCTGAAGGGGGCTGCAACCCTGTAGGTTGAAAAACAATATGAACCCCCTGAGCTCATGTCTCTAGCTGCATATGTAGCAGAAGATGGCCTAATTGGCCATCATTGGGAAGAGAGGCCTCTTGGTCTTGCAAACTTTGTATGACCCAGCATAGGGGAATGCCAGGGCCAAGAAGTAGGAATGGGTGGGTAGGGGAGCAGGGGCGGGGGAAGGGTATAGGGAACTTTCGGGATAGCATTTGAAATGTAAATAAAGAGAATATCTAATAAAAAACCAAATGATCATAGCATATAATAGAATTTTTAAATATTGATTTAATTAAAATTAATTAATCAAAAAAAAAAAAAAAAAAGAGGAGAGCAATCAGAACCCAATGGACATGCGCTAGAAGGAAGATACAGAAACAGATTTTCCTCAGAGATTTTCAAAAGAAGTACACTCCTGTCAATCTCCAACTTCCTAGTAATTCCTTCCAGAAAGACAATGGATCCTGCCTCCTTCATGTCCTCTATTTTCATGATCTCATAAGCCCATATCATTTGTTTTTAGTTTGTCATTTTATTAATTTAGAAATTATATACTTTTCTATCCCACAAATTTCCAGCATCTGTATTGATAACTTTAGAGGCTGTATTTTCAAAACATGTGCAGTTATTTACCAAGTGCTTGAATAACCTTCCTTACTCCTTTGTTAATTAGTGTGATTATTTATTTGGAGTATTTGTAACCCAGGGCCTTGTGCATTTTAGGGGAGCAACTATTCCACTGAACTATATCCACTGCCCTCCCTATTACCTTATCAGATGCCCTAAATCTCCAACTGGCTTCTGCTGCTCTGCTGACCCTCAATCATTTTAATATATACAGAGTTGATAATTCAACATCCTGGATCTTATCTCTAGTAACCTTATCCATAACCACAAATCTGTGGGCCAATGTTGTCTGACCCCGAAACTACCTTCTCTCCAGCTCACTCCAGTAGCAGTTTTATGGCCATAGAATTTGATGTCAGTTGGGATATGAAGTTCAAGCTCCTACAACATTTTTATTGTCAGAGTTTATTCTCAGTTTCTACTAAGCTTTGCTTAGACTGTGTACCAGGATTGACAACAATAACCATTTTCTCACAACAGCCACAACTTTCTTGCTTATTTCCCCCATCATCTGCACTCAGACGTACGACATGGCTTCAATGCCCTCTCTCTGTGCTCCTCTTGCATAATGGTGGCTGAATGTGACCACGTCAATTGCTGACTTTAGAATTATAATTAGCCAGTGTTATAGTTGCTAAGAAGATCATTCACTACTTCTGTTTCTCAATTATCAAACCTGCTTTCTTTCCCCTTAAATTTTGCTGATAACCTACTTCAATATTATCTTAGAAATACTCTCTGCTGTGTCAAATACACCAAAAAACTACCCCTGAACAGAAGCTGGGTTCCTTCCAACAGTGGTTAAGTCATACCAGCTCTTATCTATGCCAACTCTCCATCTGTATTTTAAATTCTATCTCATCCACAAAGCTACTCAAGGATTTTGTATGTGTGATTCTTTTCTTTAAGTCATCATTAATATTTCAAGTTATATTTTAATTCATATCTACTTGTTCATGCACCTTATTCTATACACATGACATACCTTTGATCTCCAAAACAACAACAAATCTTATTCATACCTTCCACATACGAACACATCATTTCTCCAATGCTGTTAACCACAGAAGCGTTCAAGAAGCTGTCTCTCTGCCTTCCTTCTCTTCTCAGGGCTCCAGAATTTCTTATAATATATAAATCAAAAACTCTGATATGAATATGTTTTCTTTAACCTTCACATAAATATGTTCAGTGAGTATTTCCTGGGACAAATCTTTCTGATCACATAGGTTGCATGTGGAATCATTATTTTCTTTATTTAAGTCTTCTTCAAACATATTATTGCCCAGACACCGGTCTCTTGATTTTCTTCTTATGTCATCCACTCCCAACATCCCCTATTGGTTTAACCAGTTCTTCCTATTGTGGTTTCAAAGTAAAATGTCTTCCACAGGATCATTTATCTGCACATTTAGTTCCCAGCTGATGGCAATGTTTGGAAGAATTATGGAAGGATTTTTTTTCAATTAATTAATTAATATCCCAAATGCTGCCCTCCTCTTGGTCACTCCTCACAGAGTCCCTCCCACAACCACCTCCCCTTTACCCCTGGCCTATCAAGTCTCTACAGGGTTAGGCTCATCTTCTTCCACTGAGGCAGGCCCAGGCAGCCCTCTGCTACATATGTGCTAGGGTCCTTGGTCTAAGTCCCTGTATGCTCTTTAGTTGGTGGCTGAGTCTTGGATAGCTCCCAGGGATCCAGGTTAGTTGACACTGTTGGTCTTCCTGTGTAGTTCCTATCCCCTTCAGAGCCTTCAATCTTTTCCCCCAACTCTTCCATAAGGGTCCCAGACTTCCAGCCAACATTTGGCTGTGGTATCTGTGTCTGTTTCAGTCAACTGCTGGGTAGAGACTATCAGAGGGCAATTATTCTAGGCTCCTGTCTGTAAGCATAATGAAATATCATTAATAGTGTCAGGGATTGGTGCTTGCCCATGACAAGGGTCTCAAGTTCGGCTGGTTATTGGTTGGCCATTCCTTCTGTCTCTGCTCACTCTTTGTCCCTGCATTTGTTTTAAACCAGACAAATATTTAGCCAACGTTTTGTGGGTGGGTTGGTGTTCTTATCCCCCCACTCAGGGTTCTGACTGGCTACAGGAGGTAGACTCTTAAGGTCACCTGCATTGACTTTTGGGAGCCTCCCCCATCCCTGGTCTTAGGGACTGCCTAGAGATTCCCCCACTCCTAACCTGGTCCCACATAACTCTCTGGTCCACTAGGCCTCTCTCCTCTCTCTTTCCACATCTGATCCTGCCCTACTATCCCTTCCCCTTCCCCTCTCCTTTCCCCTGCCACCCATGACTATTTTGTTCCCCCTTCTAAGTGGTATTCAAGCAACCTCACTTGGGCTTTCTTTCTTATTTAAGTTCTTTGGGTCTGTGAGGTATATCGTAAACATTCTGTACTTTATGGCTAATATTTACTTATCAGTGAGTACATACCATGCATGTCCTTTTGGGTCTGGGTTACCTCACTCAGGATGATATTCTCTAGTTCCATCCATTTGCCTGCAACATTCTTGATGTCTCTGTTTTTAATAGCTGAATAGTATTCCGTTGTGTAAATGAACCACATTTTCTTCATCCATTCTTCAATTGATGGACATTTGGGTTGTTTCTAGTTTCTGGCTATTATAAACAAGACTGCTGTGAACATAGTGGAGCAGGTGTCCTTGTGATACGGTATTTTTTTGGGTATATTCTCAGAAGCAGCATCACTGTGTCTTCAGGTAGAACTATTTCTGAAAAAACACCAGATTGATTTCCAGAGTGATTGTACAAGTTTGCAATCCCACCCGCAGTTAAGGAGTGTTTCCCTTGCTCCACATCTATTGCTGGAAGTTTTAAGAGGTGGAGTTTTGCTGGAGGAAGCACATTACTGCTGGAGGGCTTTGAGCTGTAAAGTCAGCCCCCACTTCCTGTTTGTTCTCTGTTTCCTTCGAACAAATGAAATGTGCCTAGCCTGATTTCTCCTCCTCTTGCTGGATCTTCATTGCATTTCCTATGCCTTCCCTACCATAAATGATTCTTACCCTCTGGAATTGTAATCCAAAATGAAGCTTTTATTATTTAAGTTTCTTTTCCTCAGATTATTTAATCACAGCAACAAGAAATGAAACTAAGACAAGCCCTTGCTTGGGTTTGATATGGGCCAGCATTCAGCTCCTGGCCTTTTTTGTCTCTCACGCTCAGCCTTAGAGCTACATCTTCCAAACCAATGATAAGGGATGGAACATCCAGTCATTGACCATGTCTTGGTGCCTATCTACACCCAACTACCCACTGACCATATCTTGATGTCTATCTACAAGTTGGTTAGATATGAGTTCAAACTTAAAATCTCAAAAATGAATGACGTTCCCCAGTATATTTCTTCATCTCATTAAACAAGAACTCTATGCTTACAAATCTTCAGCCAAATTCCCATGGTCGTATGCTGGCCCTGGTTAAAATATGTGGGTCATGAAGTGAAACAAAGAGACATGAATTTGCGAAGGGTCATCTGTAAGGGGGATTTTGAAGTTGACAGACATGAGAAGGAGATAATAAAATGTGAGAGTTTGGATGATTAGAATATATTAGATATGTATATTAAATGGCAGGGCAGTGGTGGCACACATGTTTAATCCCTACACTCAGGAGGCAGAGGTAGGCAGTTCTCTGTGAGTTTGAGACCAGCCTGTTCTATAGAGCAGGTTACAGATTAGCCAGGGCTACACAAAGAAACCTTGTCTCAAAAACAAATAAATGAATGAATAAATAATTATATAATTAATTAATTGGTCATAGAACAAATTTAATTAAAAATAGTTCTGTCACAGGGCCAAAAAGAGTGCTCAAGTGGTTAAGAGCACATGCTGCTCTTTCAGAGGACCTGAGTTTGGTTCCCAAAATCCATATTGTGTGGCTCACAACTACCTGTAATTTCAGTCCAAGGAGATCTGACACCCTCTTATAGACTGACTCCATAGACACCTGAACACATGTGTTCACACACACATTAAAACTGCCACAAACCCTCAAATAAACAACTTGGAATCACCTTAGACTGTCTTGCATATATATATATATATATATATATATATATATATATATATATATATATAAAATCAATCATAAAGTGCTACTCAATGTATGAAACAGCATAACTTGGGAGTAACTGTAGAAGGCGATTTGTATTTAAAAAATAAATGCTGAGTTTATGTGATAAGAAGTGAAGCCCCGTGTTCTTCAGAACTCTCTGTGTTCTTCAGCAATCACTCTGCTCCCCATAGACTGAGTTTACAGCAGGAGAACACTGCCGGGTGACAGACTAGACTAGCTAGTATCCAGTCCACAATAATTCAGATTTATATAAGAAAAACTAAAGATCAAAGACAGAGGTACCAAAGACCCAAATGGAAGCATAGACAAAATAAAATCAGCAAGAAGTGAAAATGGCCACAAGGAGGAGGCAGAGGATAAATAGAGGGTGGCATTTAGTTAGAAACCTGATTCTATCTGTTTTTAAAATAAAGAATTGTCAAGGTATACTCATGAATCCTGGCTCAAAGCTACTAATGCTGTAATCTTTTGTGTGAAAATTAACCTTTCAATTTTGTGCATGTCTTATTTTGTTTTGAACAAGATCTCAGAATGAAGTCCAGATAGCCCTCACCCTCCTCCTCCTGTCTGGCTGTCTCTATAGCAATAAAATCACAGGCATTTACTACTAAGCCTGCCTAATTTCCTCATTAGTAAAAATTGCATATATAGAATATCTACAGTAAAAGCCACCATCCCTCACCCCCCACAGCTGAGGTAAATTTGATTTAATGTAGGTGATTCTTAAAATGGAAGAAGTTACTATATTCAGTTGCTGAAGTACTGTGAGACCAGAAGAAACCAACCCAAGGGTTTCAACTAGTTACATTCTATTACAGTGATTTATTTTCCTTCAAGGCACTGTGTGTGTGGTTCCGTGCATGGTCCATGGGTGTGCTCATATGAGTATGTGTACATGTACAAGGACTTTTATGTGCATACAGTGAAAGCCCGTGATTGGCATCCAACATCTTCAATAGCTCCCCATCTTGTTTTTTGAGATAAGAGCTATGATAGATCCTGTAGGTCACTTATTGTGACCTACAGGATATCTAGCCAATAATCTCTAGGGATGTGACATGTCTGGCCTCTTCTTAGTTATACGAAGAGCCAACACAGCCTCTAGTTTTTAAGTGGGTTCTGGAGATGAAACTCAGATCCTCGTGCTTGGGCAGCAGGCACTTTACCCACTGAACCACCTCCCCAGCCTCCTTCATAGCATGATGACGAGACTGGAAGTACTCTCTGCTTCCTCTGCTTGTTTATTAGTGTGCTCGCTCGCCGCCCTCCACACACAACCTCTGTGTTCTATTTGACCCCAGAAAACAGAACAGTGTCTGGGACATTCATAGTTCCTGGAACATTCATAGTGATGCATAAACACAGGTTTGGATCATGCACTGGCTAATCATCTCTGCAATGCAGCTTTCACTGTGACTTAACATTTTAAATCTCAATTCAAGCTGGCATGAAGCTCTAGGCTTGACCACAGACTTTTTAACTTCGCTATACCATACTTATTCGACCTTTGCTATCTTTATCGAGATATTTTCCTTGCCTGGTAATCACTCCCTGTTTCTTTCTGTACTTTGTGATTTTTCCCTGTCTTTGGAATTTTTATCTGACACATTTGTCAATTAACATTTCACTTAGCATTTTTTGGGCACATTCCAGGTAACGTTAATATGGTTGCAGGTCACTGTTTTCTTCTTCTGTTATGTAACTGAGCTATCTGCCTAAGTTGGCTGATAGAGTAAATTCAACAACTTTTAAATAAAACACATTTCTTAAAAATTCACATGTTTAAGATTCCTGAAAGTGAAGGAATGAATGTTAATTATGCTTTGTTTCCCACACAGGAAATCCTGTCATTTTCCAAAGATAATCAACATTTCATGTGCGTGCACACGAGGTTAAAAAGCCAAAGGTGAACCCACAATTTTAGTGCTGGAGGCTGAGAGGTAAAGATTAGGGATGAAGGCTAGGGTGAGAGGAAGGACTGGACTGGGTGAGGGGCAAGGGGTGGGGCAAGAGCGGGGATGGGGAGGGATGGGGTGAGGAGTATGTGGATGGGGCTGTGGTGGTGGTGGTGTGAGCTGTGAGCGGTAAGGGATAGGGGTGAGGGGTAGAGAAGGGGTGGGGGTGGGGATGGAGTGAGTGAGGGGTAGGTGGTGGGGCAGGGGTGGTGGGGGTGAGGAGCAGAGAGTGGAGCGATAGTACTGGTAAAAGGACATTGACTTTGAAGTGAAAATACTGATCATAAGCTACAAAGCACTCATTTCATTTTCGTTTGTAGACAATGTAGCAATGTCCACAGTGGCCCATGCCTCCTAATGCATTGACTTTTTCTTTCCCAGGGTCTCTTGCTGCTATTGTATCTTGGTGAGTCTTATCCACCAGGTTACAGGCCCACCGTCCTTTCTGGTCCTTGTCACTCAGATCACGGATCTATCACCCATTCTTTTTCCATAAATACAGGTGATGCTTCTGGACAACACCGAAATTTGAAAGACATCTTAATGAGCCGAAAGAATTTGAAACCTGCAGAAATGTTGCCACTTTTTAAATGAAATGTGACCATAGTCTTAAATCCCCAGGCTTAAAGAGGTTTCCAGGTGTACAATCATCTATTTAGTCAACAAATATTGACTGAGTGGTAACTGTATGTCAATCGCTAGAGCACATCATTCTGGGGATAAAACAGCAACGGTTTAATGTGTGATCAGGATGGGTATCACAGTGGTTAGAGTGCTAGTCTGATACTTACAAGGCTCTGGAGTTGAATCCCAAACACCAAAACAAGGGAAAATAAATTAAATTAAAAATGTATTACTATGTGTGAATAAGGTACAAGAGTGCGAACTCTTGTGTAGTAGGTATCAGTGTCAAAAATCAAGATTATCTAGTCAAATTGCAAGTTTGTGCTCCCTAGGTCCAGTGCCACATTGTCTCCATGAATACTAAGCACCGATGTCACTGTCTTGTAGATAATTAGTATGTGATTGAAAGGAAATAAACGCAATTCACATGACAGTGTTTCTTAAATTCTGAAAATAAGCTTTCATCAGGAAATATTGAAGGAGGAATTTTGACTTGCTTTGTTTTTGTTATCATTTTTTTGAATGAAGAAAAGAAGAAATGGATATTTAAGTAGGAATAAGAAATGCCAAGGTGGGTTTTGTTTTGGATAAGAAATACCTAACCAGATTCTGAACTGTGTAAAAGAAAGAAGAAAAGCATGGCTTGTTTTTTCTTCTTTGCATCTTGGTTTTATTTATTTTTTATTATATAACTTAACTTACATTCACAGTATATGTAAACAGAATGAGTACTATTGGAGGCTTTTTGACCCTGCAGCTCTCCGGTATCTGTGTGTATGATCCTAACACCAAATGCTGTGCTTGGAGAATAGGATGCACATAAAGGCAGGTATATTATTTAGTGGGTTATAGATCTAGGGAGAAGAAGATTGTGACTAGAGTAACTGAGGAATCAAACAGCAGTGACAAATTACAATGAGAAAGAAGAAAGAACCAGCAGAAAGAGTTTAACTGTGGCTGTAGGGAGGAGTATCATTCCTCTAGGACTCCGGTTTATCCATCTTAGATGTACCTTCTTTTGACGCTAAAAGGACAGTTCCATGAACTAATAGACCTGTAAAGTGAAGTAAGCCTGCTCTCCTTGTGTTTTTCAAGAACAAACAGGACTCTAATAATTAACATTGCTTTGCAAACCTCAGAAAATCTGGAAACTTAAAAGCAAAGTAATTATTATGTTTAGTTACTTCTTAAGGTTTACATTAGTTAATAAGAAAATGTGTACCTTAATTCCCTATGTCCTTAGAGCTCAGTGTTACATATTTAATTTAATTCACTGATTACATTTTTAATGGATTAATTTCATTTCTAAGAGAACGGAGTGAAACTTTTCTGGAAAAGGTATCTTTAGAATTATAAGCTCTGTACCCCCTTTTCTCTTCATTAAGCTGAAATTACTCATTCAATTACATTGTGTTATTCTGTACATAATTAAGTAAAGACACTGAAACAAGACAGTAGGGGAAGAAAGCATGCTTGAAGTCAGTGTGTGAGTAGATAATGGGTAGAGGAAGAGAGGAAGGAAGAGGTCATCCCAGACTTTGCTGGAAGACTGTTAGCTAGCATATCACCCTCTGCCAGGAAGATGGAGACTCTTGGCTGAAGTGGAAGCTATGCAAATAGCAGCAGCAATTGGTGAATAGGCTGTTGGCTTCCTGAAATCATTGGAGGTGTGAGCGAAAGACACTTCAAAATGCAGAATCCTTGTTGTGACAAAAATTTGAGAATGAAGCAGAGAGCAAGTAGGAAAAGAAATAAAGCCGTGTAGAAGATACCAAAATGAACAGAGGCAAGTAAACTCCTGTCAGTAGGTCCTGGATGGTCTTCATGATGAAGACTGGATTCTCTTAACAAGGAAGAAGGGCAGTGCCAGGAGCTTTGAAAGAGGGTGTTTCACCAGCCATGGAGATTTAGCAGAATTATGTGCTACAAAATTAAATAAGTGCTAGGCTAATGACAAGACAGGCAGCAGGCAATATTCCTGCAATGACCACCCTGGCGAACTCCGTATGGTGCTCCTGTAGCTGCTGTCACTGTAAGCCAGTGTAATTATTGAAAGCCCATTTCTACAGAGCTAAATGATGGAGTATTTATGACACTGTGATTAAAAGGAAACCAGCATCCCCCACCCCTACAAACAGTTCTGTCACTGAGCAAAACCACACTCAAACTTAAACGGTGTCATTGCAATCTAGTTTTATTTAATCCAAGAATTTCATTTTAAATATTATCTAAGGAATGTATATTGTGATGAGTTTTGTATTTACTTGACTCTTTTTCCCTTCAGTGTCTAGGACTAAGCAATCTGAGGTCTGCTTCACTTGCAGCCCTCATTTTTTTTTTTTTTTAAATAAAATGACTTATATTGGATGCAAGAATTTAAGTGAATTTTAGGCCATAAAAAGGAGAAGTGCATTCTACTGTAGGATTGTAACTGTGTAATTTCGTACCAGATAGTATAAATGATAAGGTTATACATTATTCTATCTTTCTTTTAAAATGATTTTAGATTTGAAGTCACAGTAGATGCTGTATACCTACAGGCATTTTTATCCATGAGTTTTTATGAGGAATCAGCTCACTTACTCACTTTCCTAGGGTTAAGATGAAGCGTGAACTTTGTCATTTGACAGGATACTCCCTCAGGATGGAACATCCCTTCACTCAGAGCTGAAGATAAGAGAGCAGGAAACGAGCCTCGCATCCACTCTTTCACCACAAGTTATTATTATTTTTGTTTTTAGGTTCAAGTCCACGTATCTCTGAACATCCATGAAAGGGCTTCCTGGAAAACAAGACAAAGCAAAACAAAACCCAAGTGTCCTGGTGTATATGGCCCCACACCACCGGGAGAGAAGGATCCCACACTGGCAGGCACTGAAACTCTAAGGGTGGACACTGGGTGAGTTCTGCAGAAGTCACTGATCTCTGAGCTCGTTGCTGTTCAAGGGGAGCCATGCAGGATGAAGATGGGTATATCACCTTAAACATCAAGCCCCGGAAACAAGCTCTCAGCTCAGGTAAGAAGGGTCAATCCGCAATTTGGGCATTAGGGAAATGGGTCACTCCTACTCTCTGTCTCCTAGTGACAGGGTGCTTAAACTTATTTGTGTTTTCCTGAATGATATTCTCTTTCTGAAGCATACAAGTGGGGCCTGCAGAAGCTGCTGCAGACATAGTTAGAATACAGGCAGTAAACACAGAAGAGGGAGCATTGTACTAAGGCTATTAGAATGCAATACTGGGGGCTTAGAAGCTGGTAGAACAAAGGGAAGGACAGTTTCAAAACTCAAATGTCTTCACATTTTAAAGGAATATATTTGTTGCATGACTTGATTAGAAAACATGAGAGTTTTTTTTTAAATATTCTGGAGGGAAGTGTTTTATAATCTGAAGTCTTTCCTTCCTTTTCTGTTTAAAATGATATAAAGTCTCTGGGTCATAGTGTTGTTCAATATGTAAATATTTCATAAGTAAACATTTATGTAACATAAAAAATGTATTTTTTTTGTCCTTTTAAAAACAACATCAAATTTCTGGACACCAGAAGACACAGTTCTCCACCAGTTGCCTATGAAAGTAATTGTGGAGGAGAATAGGGCCATGTAAGAGGAATGACAAATGACTTTAGAAGCCATGGAATGTGGTTAGCACAGCCTCAATGGGTATGACCCAGAGAGAACTCCATGTCCTGAGAACTTCATGCTGTTATGGACTTCTGCTCTGCTTGCTGCCCTCACGTCCCTGTGAAAACGCCAAGGAGTCCAGCCCCTCACTGGACAGTATCTCTGGCTCTTACAAAATAATGTTTACCCTCTTTCAGGTATTAATCTGTTCCAGCAGATTAATGATTCAATTACCTAGAAAAGAACTTGAGAGATGTAGATTGTCAGCAATGACTTAGAAAACATTTGGAAAAATAAAATTGTTAGTGAAGCTAAGTTAAGATGTTTTTACTACTGCTTCTGATATAAGAAACCTTAGGGAACAATTTCAAGTTCAGAAAGGCACACTCTCATTAGCTAAGCTAAGGGCTTTTTAAGGTCAGGGAACAAGAACAATGGCAGCACTGACTGGCGTGACTCTTACTGAGGTTGGACTGGTGATAATTGATTTCTTACACCCATTTTTGCCCTTAGCTTCCTAATATGATTTTATTAAGTAGGTGTGTATTCTGAGGGTTTAAAGTAGATAGGACTTATTTTTACATAAAAGTTTAATTTGTGATTCTTTTAAGATTCTTATAAGATTACTTGTAAAGATAAACAATAAAATAATTAATCTTATTCTTGTGACTGCAAATTGCTGCCTGCTAGTGAGAGAAACTTCCTTGCTTGCTCACACTTTGTTAATCTATAACAAGTTGCTTGGTTACATATGTACATGGGTTCTTGGGAACAATTTGTTTTCTTTGCCTATGCTACGTAATGTCATTTCTTGTAAAGGTACAGGAGAACATATGTTTTTTCATAGTCGTTCTCTAGAAGAAAACTAGAATGTAATCATGTTGTAATTTTATACTGCTTGAAAGATTTTGCTGGAATATATAAGCCATGGAAGAAAGAATAAAGTTGTTGGAACAGTTATTCCTTCCATCCATCAACTATGTGTATGTACGTATACATGTAAAGTTTGTGTAAGGGTATGTTGGAACATTGTTTCTTCCACCCTCAAGTATATATGTATATATGTATGTGTATGCATGTCTATGGGTAGAGTGTGTAAGAGTGTGTTGGAACTTTGTCCCATCCATTAAATCTGTATGTATGTATATATGTAAAGCTTGTGTAGGTGTATGTTGGCGCTTGCTCTACTCACCAACTGTGTGTATATATTTATGGATCTGAATATATGAAAAATTTGGAGTCTGCTTGCTGGAGCTTTGCTTCATCCATTCTATGTGTGAATATGTATATGTATATGTCTGTCTGTCTGTATTTGTATGTATGAAGTTACTGAAGTCTGTTTTTAACTTCATCCTTTCAGTGTGCATGTATGTGTACATGTATGTATGCTTTTCCTTTCTTTACCTTTCTTTCTCTCTGGCCTCAGGAATTAAGAGAGTTTAGAGTGTTTCACTGGCCATAGGGAGTGCCAACCCCTTCTCTCTGTTCCCTCAGAGGGAAGTCTGCTGAGGAATTTCTCTAATCACTGGATGCCTTATGTAGAAGTCTCTATCAGTACCTGGACTGATCCCTGTCAGCAGCTTCCTGCTTAAGTTTACCCACCTGATAGATGCCAAAGCTACTAATTGGCACAGGGATGCAAAAACAAAAACAAAAACAAGAACAAAAAACCAAAAAAAAAAATCCCCCAAAACCAAAAAGTAAGAAAAACAAAAACCAAAAGCAACAACACAACATAAAACCAAATATATGTGGCCTTGGTAACCAGTTGTATTTTAGAATAGACAGAGAATAAGCCATAGAGAGTAGTAATGGATGGGTGGTATAAATGAAGTCATTCTTATTGAGAATGGTCACTAACGGAATGCAGTTAAGATCACAGTAGGTTCTTTCCTTCTGCCCTGTATTCCAGGACTCAAACCCGGGTTGTCAGGCTTATGTAGTTAGTACTTTACCTGCTAAGCTATCTCAATAGCCAAAGTTTTATTGAGTTTTGATACAGGATCTCATATAGCCTAGACTGGTACTGATTTTGCTACGTAGCCAAGGCTGGCTTTGAACTCTTGATCTTTCTGCCTCCGTGTCCCAAGCTTTCCCACACATAGCTTACAATGGTGTTTATGATATATTTATTATTATATATTATACATTAATATATTATTATTATATATTTATGATATATTATTTAGACAATCCCAAGAAGCCCAGGAGAACCTGACAGTCTTCTCTTTGCGCCTTTTCTGTGCTCCCACAGCTGAACCTGCCTCTTCTTGGTGGCGTGTGGCAGCTTTAGTTCTGCTGATCTCATCCATGGGGCTGGTTGTTGGACTCGTGGCTCTGGGAATCATGTGTAAGTACTGGCTCTTTGCCAGTGTTTTGATCTGAGGAAAGCAATAGCCACAAGTTCCTGGCGTATTATACTAAGCTTCCTAACTGTCTTTGCTCCTCTGTTTGTCACCTGCTCTGATTGTCCTCAATGCTGTTGTGGATATAACCTCATCAGAGGAAAACTCAGAAGGGACAGATTTCCCCCCCCCCCCTGATTCAAATCACTTTTATTTTTTTCCATAGTTAAACTTACTTTCAAAATGTATTTCTGGCATTTAAGATCCTCCACACTAAGAATCCAAACTACCTTTCTTTCTCCCTCTCTGCCTTGCTTAATCTGAGGCCTGAGCAATCTAGAACTTTCCCCGTTTCAAAAATAAAGCCTGTGTCTTCTTATGTGAAATCTTGCTTATTCTAGTCTCTATACGGAAAACCCCATTTTATTTACTGACACATCGGTTTTCTGTTCATGACTATCTAATAATAAGACTTTATAAGGTCATGTCATAATTTGTGTTACTAATTTGTTTATTTTCCTGTTTTTAATATATTTTAGAATTCTTTACTCCTTATATTGTTTACATGGATATAAAAGCATTTTAAACACCATAAAATATAATATGCATTCTTTTTCATGTGTTAGTCAATATAATTATTATTATTAATGTAAAATGTTTCATAAAGAACTTGCAAATAAGAAACAATGCAGCAAAATTAACCAGACTGAAAAGTCTACGTATTTCCCTGGGGTTCTACACAAGTTCCTCATGCTGTGGTAACCCCTATAATAAAATTATGCTCATTGCTACTTCTTAACTCTAACTTTGCTACTGTTATGAATGATACTGTAAATGTCTGATATGCAGTATGACCCCTGTAAAAAAGGTTGTTTGGCCCAATAGGTCATGACCTACAGGTTAAGAACCACTTTTCTATTTGGTTAGAACAGCCATCTGAAAATACATTTTTAGATGGATTAATTCAATATTCTATGTAGAACAGAATACAAAACCCAAGGCTTCTCATCTCTATAAAGCCCGCTTAGAAACCTGTCCAGGAAATATTGGAACAGCTGCCTTAGTCACATGTTTTTATCTCGGGACTCTCTCACGAGTCAATTCACACGAGTTTTGTATATCTGGTGAACTCTTTAGCTACTGGCAAGTTTATAAAAATGAAAGTTCACTCAAGAATCCTGCCATCATCTTTCTGACCTTGAGACCCAGATGTAATTTATCTCATTTCTACATCTAGCAGTCACACAGCAAAAGTATCTACTGGCGGAGAAGGAAAATCTCTCAGACACTCTGCACCAACTGGCCAAGAAATTCTGCCAAGAGTTGATTAGACAGTCAGAAATCAAGACAAAGAACACTTTTGGTAAGTCTGGCTTAGAAACCTCATTTCTCCAAGCAATGCACATCTGTCATGGTAACTGGAGAGAAGTCCACCCGAGCAGGAACGTTGCGGGTGGGAAAAGCTTTGGTTAGGTTTTGTCAGCACCATACTCGGTCTCACCTTCAGAGCACAAGTGCAGCCCCTGCGCCACGAAGTGGAGATACCATGGAGACAGTTGCTACGGGTTCTTCAGGCGTAACCTAACATGGGAAGAGAGCAGGGAGTATTGCAATGAGCAGAATGCAACGCTTGTGAAGAGCGCCAGCCAGAGCACCCTGGTAAGGAGGGTCCCATGTCAAGCATTTGGGAACGCTAAGGGGAAACTTTGAACTGCTTTCTTTTTTCCTTCTCATGTGTTTCTTAATGGTTTGCACTGTGTGCTCCTCCGAGAAGTTTAGGAAGCGTGGTAAGAACTACAGAGCTTAAATATTCAATCCAGTCCTATTACAGAACATTGCTAAAGTGTTTCAGCGAGATTGGATTGTAGCGGTCCGTCCTAATTGTCAAAGTGGACACTGGATCAGACACTGGATAAGTCTGCCTGGGATGCTCCCAGCACACTTATTCCAGTTTGCATGACTTTTTGCCCCATGCTGTAAGCCCAGGCTCACAGAGAAGTTTAAAAATTAAATTAACTAAATAAATTGACTCAGTCAAAACAGGAGAGTGTCCTAGAACATCAAGTCCATTAAAAAGAGAGCAACTGGAGACATGAAGCGTGCTCTGCCTCTCATTACTCCAGGCTACACCACTTGAAAATCTGTAATATAACAAAGACGTAATATCATTTTTAGAAGAGATTAAAGTTAAGAAGCAATAACTTTTTGAGAAGACATTAAAGTTAAATATTGGTTGGATTTTTTTTCATCAAGTCTCACAGAGAGGCATCTTGGGCAGTGTACAAACATATATGTCTGTGTAGATATGTTTTAAAGAAATGATCAGCAGTTGATGGACTAGTAGAAAGGTGGTGGTTGGCTCACACATTAGGGAACTGAGATTCACACAGAACCTCCAGTGGAATGCTATTCTGAGTGTCACATATCTGTCTACTAGCACAAACCAATTGTTATTGTTGTTGTTGCTGCTGCTGCTGCTTTCCAAGAGTGGATTCTTACCTGCTATTCTGGGACACATAAAGGCATAACGAACACATGACTTTCCTTTGCTTTTCTTTCTAAGAGATTGATTGTCCATTCATCTAATAGTCAATCTATATATACCAGGACCACTCCAGGACCTGAATATATGTCCTCTATAAAACTGAAATTCCCTAACTTCAAACAGACAGACAAACAAACAAACAGTAAATTATAACTAGGCAGGAAAGAGTGCATCAGAGCCAGATGTGGAGGTGTGTTTATGTAGTTATAGCTGAGGTCAGGATCACACATTTGAGGCCAGCCTGGGCTACACAGTGAGAATCTATCTAAAAGTCGAAAGAATAGAAACATATAAATCAGGAATGGTAGATGCATGCTATATACTAATTTTGCTGAGAAAGACACCCATAGTTCTTTTAGCCATCCAACTAAAACAAATTAACATTTTCATGTATAATAAAATTAATACAATCCAATAACTTAATTTCAGGGACTGCAAAGCTCATTGACAACGTAATTCTTGCTGTCTGTAAGTGATGCATTTCCCCCCACTTGAATCATATTTATAAGTTTCCCTGGGACTCAAATCTTCAATAGTTAGGGAATATAAACATACATTATAAATACCCTAGGAAGACTAGCATTTTACCTGCTTAATACAATTTCTCATGTGCTCCACATACTTTTGAATACCTCAAAACAACTCAAATTAGCAAAATCCTAGACATGAGACACAATCCACTATACCAACCCAGATGCGTAATTCTAGTTGTTTGTGAAAGGCTTTATTGTGAAATTGCCGCGGAGGGAATTAACAGGTCATGGATTTATGCTTGCTACAGGACTACATTGCAGAAAGGATTACTTCGGTCCGTTGGATTGGACTATCACGACAGAACTCTAAGAAAGACTGGATGTGGGAAGATAGCTCAGTTCTTCGCAAGAACTCGTAAGTCTTTGGAAGCTCAGCTTGAAGGCATTATTCAAAACTTTGACTCCCAGATCTTTTTTGTTGAACATAAGTTGCCTGAAAGTTGAGATGCCTCTGCTCCACTGTGGGTTGTAGATGCTAGTCATGTGTAGTCTACTCCTAACCAGAGAGCACTGATGGGCAATTTTACTCTCTCCTCTGTCTCCTCTTATGCAAATAGTGATTCATTTTTATATTGTCCCTATTTATTTCAACTACTGATTCATTCTCTCTCTCTCTCTCTCTCTCTCTCTCTCTCTCTCTCTCTCTCTCTCTCTCTTCAGGCAGCCGTGTGTGTGTGTGTGTGTGTGTGTGTGTGTGTGTGTCTGAAAACTTTATCTGATTCTTTTGTGCTTTGATAACAAGCTTATCCCTTAGGCCTCTTTCAGCACACACCCGCTCTGTTTTCTCTTCACCGTTTTTATTTCTTCCCAGTTCTTATACTTTCTGCCACTTTCTGCTTATCTGTAAGCATCTTACCAATTTCTCCTCCCTGGAATTTGGGTTTTAAAACAGAATAGACCTCAATCATTTGCTAACTAGTTGGCATCTATAGGTGTCTGCCAAGTGTATTTAGCAAATTTCCTTGTTGGTCATTGTAAACAGTGATTCAGAGAATAGAGGCAAACTCTTGGACAATTACCATGCAATAGTCTAGTGAAAATCTATTTTTACCCAGTGCTGTTACATCTCACCTCTGTCGTATTTAGCCACCTTACAGTTCCTTGAGATTTTCCCCATCTTGTGCAGCTAGCTGCTAACTCTATAAGAACTTGCCATTTCCTCACTGCTTATTTTATTTTTATTAGATATTTTCTTTATTTACATTTCAAATGTTATCCTCTTTCCTGGTTTCCCCTCTGAAAACACCCTACCCCATGCCCCCTCCCCTTGCTCACCAACCCACCCACTCCCACTTCCCTGCCCTGGCATTCCCTTACACTGGGGCATCGAGCCCTCTCAGGATCAAAGGCCTCTTCTCTCATTGCTTATTTTAAACGCACTCTTCTTCCCAAACTGGCCCAAGGTGAATTGTAGATAAAGATTTGCCTGGCATATGAGATTATGATGTGTCTCCTCCTCTGGACCCCCAGGAACTTAGCATTGACTTTCTCCTTGACTTAAACACTGTATTAAATTGTTACTGGCTTTTTATGTGTCATACTGTATACTCAGAAGCAGGCAGAGAATGCTGAGAATGCTGTTTCCTTACCCCAAGCCTCTAGTTTGATCAACAAAACTTGCATGTCCTTTGCTTCCTTATTTATTTGTATTTCTAAAAATCATGCAATCTGCCTTTTTAAAAAATTATTTGTAGGATTGATCTTTCTGGGAATACAGAAGAAAACATGAATTGTGCTTATCTTCATAATGGAAAAATCCATCCAGCTTCCTGTAAAGAGAGACATTTCTTAATATGTGAGAGAAATGCTGGCATGACAAGAGTGGACCAACTGCTTTAATGGATGGACAGGATAAGTGCTTGATCATGCAATAAAAGATCTGGACAAAAGAACTCTGTATTCATAAAACTGCTTATTTTGTTTTTTATATCATCCTTATATCATAGGTCTGATCCTTTCTCTGTATATTAAAATAACCAGCATGTCAGCAGATCTCTAGCTTTTCCAATAACTTTCTTTTTATCATCCATCTCTCATTTTCTTAGCTTGTTGTAATCCATTGTGTCTTCAAATATACACACATAAAACTAAAATTAAATTAGGGCACAAGTGAGTTAACACTGTGCAAAATATCTAAGTTAAGAAAGACACCATGGGATAGCAGAAATAACAAAGATTGGAATATGTAAAATAGTTTAAATGTTATGACCGCTTAACTGAAAGGCAACCATTAAGCAATTCTATCTATCTATCTATCTATCTATCTATCTATCTATCTATCTATCTATCTATCTATCTATCTATCTATGTATCTGTCTATCTATCTATCTATCTATCTATCTATCTATCTATCTATCTATCTATCTTTCTATCTATTTTTGAGAGAGGAGCTCTATCTGTCCCCAAACTCACTATGTAGACAAGGTACTTTCTTCTGTATTCCGAATGCTGGGATTAAAGACATGTGCCTGGCTAATAAGACAGTTTTATATTTTGTTTAATTTCCACTTTCTCACACTTAAAATAGGATGGTTTGAGGCTGGGGGATAAGCCAAAGTGTGTGTATTCATATATTTATGAATATGAAAATACTAAATACATATGAACTATATGAATAAATATGAAAATATATGAAATATATTTTTATAATTATATGAAAATATTAAAATAAAATAAAATGGGATGATATTGCCTATCTTGTATAATAGATATATAAGATAGAAGAAGCAGAATTTTTTTAATCTGGTTCTTTTCCTAATGGTTCTATATTTGGTGTTTGCTGAATAACCCAGAAGTTATTTATAGGGCCTGTGGGGAGGACCCTCTAACAGGATAAGAAGCAAAAGTCATCCTTTCTCCCAGAGTCATTCCCCACAACTTCCTTTGTTTAACTTGTGAGAAAACAGGGTCATGAACATAGTTTATCTCAGCTGAGGACTTTGTGGAAACTAAACATATTTAAGCAGGACTATAGATGGAACTCAGAAGGCTGAGGAGATACGGAAATCTGTATTTTTAATACACACTCCCTGTGACCCTGTCGTAAGCAGTCCACTCTTAAGACTTTTCAATAAACATTGATTTAATAACACTTACTCCCTATGTGGTCTGGAGCAAATAGTTTAGCCTCTAACACCATTTCCTTGCATATACAGTAAGTCGATCACCCTATCCAGAAAAGAATTGTGATGACCTTTGGTGTTATAATATAAAATATTGGTCAGAGCATCAACTGTGTGATACTAAAAAATGTTAAAAAATGTTAGTTTTACACTGTGCACGTCAAATCCGCTCTTCAGTTTACTTTGGACTGTTCTTAAGGGGATAGGTTTCTGGGCTACAGGAAAACAACAAAATTTATTTGGCATTTTTATTTTAAATAACAAGATATTGACCTTGCGAGATGAGAAGTCTTGGCTCCCCCACCCCCTTTGGAGATGGGGATTCAAGGCTGAACTTCTGGTATGAAACTGTCTATTTGTACAAAACAAGTGGGGACTAATAACTATCCAAGCATCAATCCTATGTCTGAACGTTAAAATAGTTTTTAAGAACGCAATGGATAATAAACAGTAAATATTTAACACCAACAAGGGCAGAACACTACATGTAGCACGTGGGTTTATTTTGTTGGAAGAAACCAATGACTCTCTTGCAGAAATTTCCCTGAGAGTGGATGGTCCTGGGAAAACACTATTCAAGCTTTGGTTTCAGTGCTGTTAAAATGAGAAGAGAAACTGGAAAATGAGTAGTAGCTGGTGAAGTCTGGCTCCTTAGGCTAGTTACAATATTATTTGGGGGTGTGGTTTCTTCCTCTTTTCTCTACCTGGTAGAGCATAGAATATGCAGAGGGTTATCTGGAGTTCAGTCACTCTGTTTTCAGGCCAGGAACACCACAGGAAATGTTGGCAGAATGTGCTGGTCAGTTTTCATTTGTCCCTAATGACCCCACCAGCTACTCCTTATGTCTCAGGAAGCTAAACACAAATGAATACATTTTCCGGGCAAACTCAGCCTCTGAGACACAGGGGGTTATGGTCAGAAGTGTGATTCCGATTCCTGATGTGTCTTAGTTTGATAAAGCTTGATGATCTGTATCCCAGCCCTTCACTGTAGTGAGGCAGACCACGAAGCCCCAGTGAACATTCTCCCTACTGCTTTAGGCCACAGGGTGACAGCAGCCCTGTAGTGCATATGTCAACGTTGGTCCCCTTCTTCCTTTCCTATTCACCTTTTACAAAACTGTAGTCCTAGTAGTGAGTTCCCTTACATCACCTCTTGAATGTGTCATTTGCAACAAAGAACTATTGATCCAGTGATACTCTAAAAAAATAAAAGTACATGCAGTTTTGTAAGTTGTATGGACTATACATAAGTGAGAAATGACCTTTGGGCATAAGGACAAGTAGCCTAGAAATAAATGGTGTCTAAGAGATCAGATTTCTGAGTACAAATGCTGTAGTCACAGGATGTGATGAAACTGGTCATCCATCCATTAAAAAATTGATTCCTCCTCCAAAAGCAAAACTACCTCTGGATAACGTTGCTGGGAAAACCCAACCTTCATGTCCAGTAAGGAAATACAATGGATAGAAATGGCTGTGATTCCCAACACTCCCAGATTATGGCTTTCAAGAAGCTAGTGTGGGTTCTTCACCTTTTCTTTCCCTTTCCCACCATGGCCCCAATATTCCAGAAGATGAAAGAAACCCAGGCCCCTTTTGGGAGAACTAGTATCTCTGTGTACAAACTATGAGGGAGATCTAAATGTTGCCAGTGTCGACTGGTATTTTGAAGTTTACTTATATTAACAGTCAGTATTAACCTAATCAACAGACTGATTGGAAATAAATTTAAGGATGAAATCTCTCTTAAGCTTTCTTGTTTGGAAATCCAAAAGCTATGTACACGTTGATTTGCCTAGATTTAATGGCCTTTATCTTTATTCGCTGCATCATCTTTGTGCTTCATAGTTTATACCAAATGCAAGTTCATACTATGCCCCTTATCTCCAGTGTCTGACACCACGGGGAAATCAGAGCAGCAGTTTAATTTGGTAGTATCTATTTTGAGCTCAGTAATTCTCATTTCTTCATTATTGAGTTATGTTTCAGTATAAGCTTCAAAAGTTCCACTTTCTGGATGATGATGCACCTTAATCCTTGTTGCATTTTACCACTGTGAAAAAGTAGCCAGTTCCATTTCTTGTACCAACCTACTCCTATCTACAACCGAAGTTCTTTGTGCCAGTCTCCTATGTAGACTGCTTCACCACTCCACGCACCTTCAGCATGCATGAGGAAGAAATATATACCTCTCTTCAGTGGGACATTCCTACCTCAGAGTCCTCTCAGAACTGTCCATCCCCTAGCAAATGTTCAGGTAATAAATTCATAATGATTAGTAGAAAACTATAATTTTTTTCTGTTTGTATACTGTGGTAAAACCAAGTGTTTCTGCTAATCTGAGATAACCTCTTTAGCGTATTCTAGTGTGCCTGATACATTCATCATCATGGAGGAGTAAGTGAAGGGCACTCGGATTAGGAAATGAGATATACTCTCTCAATTTGCAAAAAGTAAAACCAATCATACCCCTTAAATTATTTTAGTTTTTACTTAAAACAGGCAGCAAATTATCTGAAAAATAGTAAGAAATATTGAAAAACTAAGAAAAAATGTCTTTATGGTGATGCAGTTATGTTTTTAGTATTTGATAACTATTTCTATATCTTATGCTACTTTTTATTTTTACAACTCTACAGCACAAAAATATTTTCAAATAGATAAATTTTTGTGTATTTTTATTGTCATTTTTTAAATTCATTAACTAGGTGTCATACATAACACCATATAACAAATAATTGGGTGGGCTTAAAAAGCATTTTATTATATTTTCCCAAGCAGTTTCATTGATTAGTCTTTAGTCTTGACTTGTTACAAATTAACTAAGTGAAGCTAGCTTTCCTGTATCAGATCTCTAATATAGTGTTAGCTTCAAAATATCTTTTGTCACATAAAGCACCATTTCAAGTTTCCAGGGATGACCCAGAGTCATCTCAGGCAAGACATTTTCAAGCCTATCACAATATGTAAGGAGAATTTTTTTTTATTAGTATGAATAGTGTAATAAGCCAAAGCACTCACTTTTTTCCTGGAAAAGTTGTAAAATTAGCTGGAAATGTTTGTTCATTTTCTAAATTACTCATTAAAATTAAAAATACTTCAATGAATCATGTTCAAGAGATGCTGAAAACAGGTGTCTTCGTGTTAAGAATTGAAGGTTTTCTGGTTGGTATTAGTGAGATTATTGAAAAATACTAGATAGGTAGACAGACAGACAGACAAATGGAATTGATTTTTTGAAATCACAATTGTGTACATTAGGATTGGAGAGAGGTGTTATTAAATCTATTGTATTTGATATTTTCCAAGTCAGATATATCCCATACTATAAGGTTCATCTGAGAGAATTTAAGAAATGATTTTCTTAAAGTTTCAAATCTTTGTATTTCTCCAGTAGGAAGGACCAATCCTTCCACTCATCCTGACATCAATATACCTTGAAAATACTTTCTCTAACTCATGTCATTGTCTGATTTCACATTTAGGAACATTATGTGTTGTGACGATGATTTCCTGTGTGGTCTGTGTGGGCTTGTTAGCAACATCCATTTTCTTGGGCATCAAGTGTAAGTACAAAAGCATATCTTCACTGTTAACTGTTAACATAAATGGGTTATGAATCATATTATTATTTTAAAAGTTCACATGTATAAATGTATGAATAAATAAATTAAGATATACTTAAGCACACATAAATGATATAAAGTCAGTTAGACTTATATTAAGAGGGGGTTCACGTGGTGAGATAAAAGAGTCTGGTAAAATTAATTACCTAAAAGAATGCAATTAATTTTTCTAGAACCACTGTATCACTGTAGAGATGTATTTATGTGGTGTTTCCCATGAAGGCAGAAGGTTAACAATCCATTTATAGATTGTAAATGATTTATAGCTTTTGAAAGATAATTTACAAATTATATTCACATATGTACGGGCACTCTGCACATGTGGACACAGGATTTTAACAATTACAAACTAGATGTTAGCCAGCACTGCTTGAGTAGCCATTTCCAATGTGCACACTTGTCTCTGCCTCTCATCCTCTTGTGTTTCTGGGTTTTCTTTAACACCATATGGCAATTCAGTATTAATTTGAAAACGTTGTAGTACAAAATATTTCTAAAGAGATCAGTTTTCTTTCTGCTCATTCAGTATATTTTCATTTTTCCAACTCATCCTTTAGCTACAGTGTGTAGCATCATATATCCAGTAATTTTGTTTGGGAGATTTAGAAGTATTTGGTTCCAATTTTCAAGGAGACAACATTGTTCAGTCATTATTCCCAACTTGTTGAAAATTAATTACAATTCAAACACCAATAAAGGTCAAATATTTGCTTCTTATGTAGAGTAAAACTCTAAGCACAAGTCTCCCATTCTCATGTCTATTACCATATGATGCACTTAATGCCATGTTCTCTGTCCATTGCCATCTAATGAATCCTATGCCATGTTCTCTGTCTATTACCATCTGATGCACCCCATACCATCCAGAGTATAATAGCAAAGCAGATATGACTTGAAATAGAGTTCATCCATTAAAGTTCATCAGAATGTGAAAAGGATATCGCAAGTTTCTATAAAGAAGATTATTACATTTCAATTACTATCGATACCAGGTTATTAATATTATAAAGAATATTAGCTCTTTACTCCTAACTCTAGGTAGTGTCCAAATCAAAGTAGAAACAACAACAACAAAAAAGGGGAGAAATTCATTCTCCAAGTATATACAGAGTTCTTAGATCTAAGATTTAACAAGTAATTAATAAAAGTAAAAGCTGATGAGATACACCTACTTTAACATAAAAGTGGCTGAACATACAAGCCACATACCCAGTGATAAACTTGAGCCCAAAGTTGATAAAACTCTTTAAGAACTCAGCAAGCAACCACGCCATTTAGTTGTCAGATGGAAAAATGACATGACAACACATTTCTCCAAACAATATAAGGAAGTGTCAGGCAAGCATGAAAACAAGATTTAATGTCTTTAGCTATTGGGACAAAAAAAATATCTAAAACCCTAGTGAGGCATATTACATGCATCAGAGAGCTGATTGTCTAAACCAGTGACACGACATGTTTGATGGGTCTGTGAAGCTGAATCTCAGGTAGGGCTGTGAAGTCATTCCTGGTAGGACTGACGGTGATACAGTCCCTAGAAGAACAGGGCAGTGATTTTTATTAAAACTTGATCTTTTTACTACCCAAGAATTGTACCCCTAAACACTCACCTCAGAAAAATAGAAGCTTTTGTTCACTAAAACCTGAACATACCTGTATATCTCACCTTAATTTGTTTGTGATACCTAAACAACAAAACAACCAAGATATCCTTTGGTGAATGAATGGTTAAACAACTGTGGTAATTATGGTCAAAGAAATATTTTCAATAATAAAAATACAATTAGTTTATTAATTTATCTAACTATCCAGGTAAATCTCCAGGAGAGCATCCTGAGAGGAGAAAAAAGACCTTAAAATATAATATCATATTTTTATAATACCATTATAATGATAAAACCACTGAACTAGTACATGTAAAGCCAGGAGGGGAATGGACCATATTCATAAAAGGGCAGTCTACTAGATCTACATGGTGATGGAGAAGTGCCATGCTATATTGTCACCAATGTTGATATCCTAGTTGTGAAACTGAACTCAAGTTTTAAAGATGGTTTCATGTGGTGGAAATTGGGCTAAGAAATGATGGAATTTATTATTTCTTATAACCACATACAAAATTTCAACTGCCCCAGAATCAAATTCTAGTTAAAAAACAAAGACAGGAAGCTTCTGTGGTTGATACAGCCATTGTCTCAATTGTAAAGATGCTTACTACAATGAATGTATGCATGAAAACATATCTGGTTCTACCATTCAAATCGTAGAGATGTGTGGCAGCTATTCTTGTGTGTATGTTTTAACAACCTGCAACAGCAGTCACTTGGCCTCCCCACATTGAAGGGTTTCATATATCAACCTAGCTGAGAAATAGGTGAAAGTGTGGGGCTTTACCTCAGTGTAGAGCTCTTGTGTGGTGGGCACAGAGTTCTGGGTTTTGTATCTAGCAATGAAAACCACCACCAACAAAAATCCAGTGAGCTAGAAGATAATGTAGAAGAAATATATAATTTTTTAAATGTGAAAAAGAATATAGAAAATACAGAAACACAGGTAAAAGACAAAATGCTGAGACTAGGCAGCCTACCTCAGCAGAAGGCATCTCTCAGGGTCTCATTAAAATAAAGGGCAAACCATCCAGCATGCTATCAATAAACAATGCTGACAAGTTAGTCACATTCTGGTCCCCAAATATTCAGACCCACAGTTATAAGCTACACCATTAACAAGCTTGCATCATGACTTGTGTGAACTTCAGATGCACGACTCAGCCTGACTGGCACAAGGGAACAAAGGCACATACTAGAAAGCCAATGAAGAGTGTGGTGTTTACAAAGTCTATAATCACACATTTACTGTACTGGTTAGTTTTGTGTCAACTTGACACAGCTGGAGTTATCACAGAGAAAGTAGCTTTAGTTGGGGAAATGCCTCCATGAGATCCAGCTGTGGGGCATTTTCTCAATTAGTGATCAAGGGGTGGGTGGGACCATCTCTGGGCTGGTAGTCTTGAATTCTATAAGAGAGCAGGCTGAGCAAGCCTGGGAAGCAAGCCAGTAAAGAACATCCCTCCATGGCTTCTGCATCAGCTTCTGCTTTCTGACCTGCTTGAGTTCTAGTCCTGATTTCCTTTGGTGATAAACAGCAATGTGGAAAATGTAAGCAGAATAAACCCTTTCCTCCCCAACTGCTTCTTGGTCATGACGTTTGTGCAGGAGTAGAAACCCTGACTCAGACATTTACAGACAAGAAAGTACATCCAAACTGTTTATGACTGTGAAGAGAATTTTGATCTCAAACATAGAGAGAGAGCTAGCTGTAAGACAGATAACCTTGAAGCACTGTGTACAATGGCATGCATGGAGGGTAACTTAGAGATACTGAATGAAATTTAAATGTCCATGAAATTTTGACATAGCCACTCATCTTGAGAACAGCTTTCAAATGTGTAAAATGAGGTAAGACCACCACACTTGCTTCCCTGTTATAATGAGTCAATGAGGGAAACTTTTTGTGTACTTAAGGAATGAAGAGTAAAATACACTTAAGTAATAAAATCAAATGTTCACCATCATATAGACAGGCTCCTACCCTTTTCATAAAAAAGCTGAAGAGAAGTTTTATATTGATTAATTTTTTAATTAAAATATCTCTTTGGAAAAATCTATTAAAACAACTTGATAAATTTCCCTACTTTTGGGGAGTGAGACTGGTTGAGTTATGGGAAGGGATGGCCAAGACCACTTTTTTTTTTTTTTTTTTTTTTTTTCTTTTTGTGGAATTTGTAGCACTTGATTCTTGAATAATGTATATTTTAAATTAAAGAAAACAAAGCCAGATAAATTATGCCTTCATCCTCATGGATGCTTCCTTTTATCCATGCTGGAAGATTGCTTTTAATTATATATTTAATGGAGAATGCTCACCCTTCTTATAGTCTTCCAGGTGTCCTCTCTTGTCATGGAGCAGCAGGAAAGACTCAACCAACAGAACACAACATTGCTGAACCTTACACAGCAGCAGAGGAAACACACACTGGAATACTGCCAAGCCTTACTGCAGAGGTCTCTCCATCCAGGTAACTGACAGATGGTTGGTTTGCTTTGCGTGTCTTATAGCCTCGGCTGGCCAGAACTCACCATGGCTGCTCTCTAATGTGTGACTCTCTTGCCTCAGCATCCTGGGATGGAAGCTATTCTCCCTTCAGCTGTAAACCTGCAATTTTCTAGGAACCTGGCCAGAAATCTTATTTACAGGGAAAGGACTTGTACTGAACCCCATGTGTAACCCTAGTGGTTCCTGCTTTGACTTTATAAGATTGTAATTCCACCCAAGGCATCTTCAGAGCCTCCTGATAGTCTCACTTATCAAAATGTGAAGATTTCTTAAAAATGTTATGGGCTATAATTCTAAAGAGCCAGCAGAATGGCATAGAGGGCCCGTGTGAGGACAGTTGCTTGTGGTTCTCTTAGAGAACACTGTACCTATACTTGGATATGCCTTATTTTGGCAGCTCAGCTTTAGGGAAGTTTTCAAGTGACTTGTCTCTCAGGGCCTCTCTTACTTCTAGCTTTCATGCTTATTAAAGTCTATTTTAAAGACTCTTTTATAATCTCCTGCTCTGTTTCAGATTGTCTTGAAATCATTATCTGTGACAAAACTAAGAATCTATCTATCTATCTATCTATCTATCTATCTATCTATCTATCTATCCATCCCCATTTGGTCAGAGTTCAGGTCCCTAAAGGATTAGCTGAATGCTTCATGTTGCTGAGGGCTATTGCCTAGATGATCCAATCTTCTCTCACAGGCACAGATGCTTCTACTGGACCAGTTCTTCAGACCTATCCACAGATGGTTCCACAGATCCTGGACAGCAAGGAAAGAGCCAACTCTCCCAAGACTGGACCAACATCCCCATACCCATTTTCCTAGGTTTCCTAGAGACATGGTACCCCAAAGGCAGCAGGAAATAGCTAAAGATCATGACGACCCTATTCCTGCTCCACCATCACCTCTTTCTAATTTTTTTCTTTTTTAATTAAACCAAAATGGAAGGTGGGGGGCGAATGTTAGCATTTCATCTAGGCCTCACCACAGTTACCTGGCAACAGCCAAGTATGCCTGACTCACTATAAAAGGGGCTCCTTGCCCCCTTTGCTCTCTCTTGCTCTCTTGCCTTCTTGCTTCTTCTCTGTCCTCTTGTCTCTTCCCCCCTCTCTCCCCCCTCTCTCCCCTTCCTCCCCCTCTCTCTCTCTCTCTCTCTCTCTCTCTCTCTCTCTCTCTCTCTCTCTCTCTCTCTCTCTCTCTCTCTCTCTCTCTCTCTCTCTCCCCCTCTCTCTCTCTCTCTCTCTCTCTCTCTCTCTCTCTCTCTCTCTCTCTCTCCCTTTCTCTGTCTCTGCTACCCTCTCAACTCTCACCATGCCCTGAATAAACCCTATTCTACACTGTTCCATTATGTGTTGAGTGTCCTGTGGTTGGCACCTCAGGGGTAAGGGGGTAAGGGATGCCTCAGCATGGGACCGCGGAGCCACCCTCCATCTTTCTCTAGTTTTATACAACACAACAGCTATAGCACTGAGCTCTTTCTGGCCCTTCACAGCTGATAAGTGTGACAAACTGGTTGCTCTTTAGTTCAGTGTCTTGTACACCAAACATCCTGGGAAATGTTGAAACAACTGACATCTCTCACATGTTCAGCTAAGACAAGCTCAAATCAAGATCAAATGGGATGTGTGTGATTCCTAGGCTAGGCTTTAAAAAATCAACAATATACTTCATCCGGTCACTCAAACCTAGGCCTATTTTCAACTCTATCTCCAAACAGTGCAATTCACTTAATTTGGCTCTTGCTTTAGATTCTTTCTGTAAATAATTAAGCATAAAAACTGATCTTGGTAATAAGACTATTTATCAAAACATGTAAAACTCACTTTCTTCTAACAAGCTTATAGAATTAATTCATTTTTTACCTTATGAATAGTTTTAAACTTAAAAGTGTATTATTACCTGCTTTGCAGTTTGTTAAATATTCAGTGGTGGCTTAATACTTAGTTAGAATGTTAAATTTTCTCTAGAAAACCCCGTTTGAGTTTTAAACTGTGTGAAAAGAAAAATCTACTATTTTTTTCTTTTCTTTTTAAAATAAGGTTTATTTAAGTGTGTGTATGTGTGAGAGGGTATCTCTGTGAGAGTATGGATATGTGAATGTAAGTGCCAGATGAGGCCAAAGACACCAGATCCTCCTGTAACTGGACTTCCAGGTAGCTGTAAGCTACCCAACTTAGATGCTAGGATCATCTCTTGTATCAAGAGCAATATGTGCTTTTAGTTTCCGAGTCATCACTTTAGTCTACGTAGTTCATTCTAATTGAACATTTAAGTAGAAACAACAATAAAACATTTGCAGAGTCATTGTCGACACTGATCTCATACATAACAAGTTGTTATAAGCATGAATCAGGTCCTCCTCTGAGCCATCAACACTGATAATCTGCTAATCCATCCTGTTCTCTAACCTTCAACACACTATTTCAGCATTAACCCTGCTGTGACTTCACAGTGCTCAGCATGCTGATTAGCACTGATTCCAAACACGCCGGCTACTGAAAATCTTAAGGACTTAGTTAGTACTCATCCTGGAAAGCCACTTGTGCCGAAGTGTTTCTCACCACACATGGAATGGTGCTTTTTAGTAACCAGTGTTCTATGAGTGTCTCTGCCTTCCTCCTTAAGACTATGCTAGAACCCCTCAGCCAAACCCTCACTGTTTTGAATATTTTCTTTCTTAAGACATGTTCCTTAAAAAGCATTAATATTAAGGCTTGATTCTTAGTTATTGTGAAGTACTGAAATGCTGTTTCTTTGTAATGCTCAGTTCTCACTTTTTTGTTTTCAAGCCATCCTTTTTGTGCATTAACAGTTCTCTCCTTTACACATGAAATATTTATTTGCTTAAGCCTCAGAATTAAAACATCAATTCAAGGCTTACTTCTCAGCTCATTCCATGCTTCAGTGGAAGAAACAAAAAAAAAAAAAATGAATTTTGATATAGAAGGAAAGATTTGGGTAAAGCCATCTCCACATTGAATTTAAATGAAACTAATTATTAGAGAGCTATTTTGGGTGGAAATTATATAATCTTGTTGTGTGTGATGATAAGTTATTTCTCCACCAGCAAAACGAGCCAATTCAAGTCGAATCAAAAGTATAAATTCAGGTTTTCGGGGAAGCTGCTCTCTGGCGAGTTCAGTAGCCCTAAGGGCTGAGGCCAGAAAAGTCAACACTGGGAGGGAGAGAGGGGAGGAGAGAAAGTATGTGATCAGAGAGGGGAAGGAAGGAAGGAAGGAGGAGGAGGAGGAGGAGGAGGAGGAGGAGGAGAAGAGAGAGGATGAGAAAGGCAGAGACTGATAGAGACAGAGGGGAACAGAGACAGAGAGACAGAGAGAGGCAGAGACAGATCCTACAGGAGAAGGGCAGCCCAGCCTCTGGGCTGGAAAATTCAGGGTTGGGGAAGGGGTCTGACTGGTAGGTACTGAGGAATGTTAAGAGAATCTGAAAGCCAGGTCTGCTTTGGTGTGTGAAATATGGACCTCAGGGCCTTATCCCTGTCAGCCTCAGAGAAGCTGGATGGATAGTTTCTGCTTCCTGGGTAGCATTTGGTAACTTTGAGGGAGTTAGGATGCCAATTTTGTACATTGATGACAATCAAGAAAATGTTTATATTTTGAAGGTAATGACTGTAGCCCTTGTCCACACAACTGGATTCAGAATGGAAAAAGTTGTTACTATGTCTTTGAGCGCTGGGGAACATGGAACAACAGTACGAAGAACTGTTTAAAAGAGGGTGATGGTCTCCTTCAAATAGACAGCAAAGAAGAAATGGTAAAGACTGTTCATGTCATTTTGAAATACTATGTTACTCATTAAAATGAAGTACAGATTCTCATATGATAGAATTCCTTCATTTACCATAGAAGTAGTATATTTTTAGTATAAAAAAATGTAAAGAGACAGTGTAGAGGTTCACATGATTTTTTTCCCCATTTAATTGGAGAAGTGAAAATGAAGTTGGTTTTCCAGAAAGTGAGGAGCACAGATTGTGTGTGCCTTAGTTAATGCAGATCGGAGGAGGAAGAGGGTTACTGAGCTGTGGCATGATCCCCGTGTACATCCCAACTGTGGATGTTCTTAAATGTATCGCGTTCGATGCTGCAGGAAACAAAATAATCTACAATGCACAGGAAGAAATGGAACAATGAAAACTGAAGTCCCAATCTGCATGTATTGACACATGCATGTAAATCCGGTACACGAAGGGCTGAGGCAGGGGAAGTTTGAATTTGTGGCCTGCGTATAAAGATCCTGTTTCAAAGACAGACAAAAGTTACAAAGATTTAAACCTGAACTAATATCATGAAATGCATCAGCTTAATAAGAGTGAGCATTTGATAAATGAAGCGGTAAGCTTTCTAACCGAGCTTACCAGGATCTTGAATGAGTAAACAGTGCAATGTCTCTTGAAAGTATTTTACCATTAAACAGAATCTCTGAAATGGAATTCATAACTAGTTGTTTCTCACTCTAACAAAATGGTCACTAAGGTTCGGTTTTATAAGAACAATGGGAAATATTAAGAATATGCAGTAAACCAAGAAGCTTTAAACAACATTATTAGAATTGTTTACAAACTTATTTTTTTGCAAAATAAAACATGTTTCATCTAACAAAATGTCCTCATAGTGAGCTATGGCTGGACTCTCCAAAATTTCATGCATTAAGGTATCATTGGGGGGGGGGATGATCCACATGGTGGTGAATGAAGTAGGCTAAGTTTTGCTATTGATAGTGAAGGGCCAATATAAAACTTACTTTGCTTTAATATGCTATCTGACAGACTCTAAATCCATTAAAACTTTAATTCCAGATGCATATATTTTCCATAGAATTTAACACAGCATACTGACTATACAACAACAAAAAACGTGTGTGTGTGTGTGTGTGTGTGTGTGTGTGTGCATGTGTGGTATGTGTGGTGTGGTATGGTATGGTGGTGTGTGTGTGTGTGGGGGGTATATGCAGTGTGTGTGGTGTATGTGGTGTGATGTGCCTGAATAATATGTGAATGTCTGTGTGCATAATGTGTGTTTGTGGTGGATATGTGCATGTGTGGTGTGGTGTTTGTGCATGTATGTGCGGGCATGTGGTGTGTGTGTGTCTATGTGTGTGGGTTGTGTGATGTGTGTGCATGTGGTATATGTGTGGTGTGTGTTTGCGGTGTGTCTGTCCACTTTAATGTCTCCTCTTTTATTTTAACACTCAAGTTCTCATTTATTTCTGATGAGACAAAATTTAGACCTTTATATTGCACAGGTATTTACTTTTCTTCATTTATAGTTTGTGTCTTTTTTTTTTTCATGTAGGAGTTTATCAGCCACAGTATGGGGAAGCTCAAAAGAGGAGATGAATATTGGGTAGGAATGTTTCAAGATGGACTCAGTGGATCTTGGTTCTGGGAAGATGGCTCTTCTCCTCTCTCTGACTTGTAAGTCTGTGAAGGAGACATTACAAGGAAAAGCCAGGAATGTGAAGAAATTGTAAAAGGTTACTTTGTATCTTGTGTTTCCTCCAGAAGGCATAGAAGCCTGATACTTTTACAGGATCTTGATTGGAATTATGACTAGTATACTTAAGACTTGTTTTTATTGCTGCTCTCTTAGTTAGGTTTTCTATTGCTGTGATAAAACACGGTGACCAAAAGCAAGTTTGGGAGGAATGGGTTTATTTTGTTTACAAGTCCACATTGCTGTTCATCACCAAGGGAAGTAAGGACAAGAACTCAAGCAGGGCTCAAACCTGGAGGCAGGAACTGATACAGAGGCCGTAGAGGGGTACGGCTTACTGGCTTACTCCTCATGACTTTCTCAGCCTGCTTTCTTAGGAACCCAGACTTTCCAGCCAAGGAAAGACAACACCACAGTGAGCTGAGCTCTCCCACATCAATCACTAACTGAGAAAAGGCCTTACAGGTCTGCCTGTATTTTCTTAATTGAGGTTCCCTTCTCATAGATGACTTCAGGTTTTGTGTCAAGTTAACAAAAAAATATCCTGAACATCTTCTGAATCTTCTTATCAGTCCTCCTACGATATCCTTTATAAAGTTGTTTTCATAATCCAACAAAATGCTAGTCCTTTGTATAACTGAATGCTGAGAAAACTTTCTGGTCAAAAGACTGATAACTATTGATCGATTTCTATATTGAGCTTTCCAGATAAGAATGGCGCTTAGTGGGTACAACCAAGTGCCTTTAGTATTTTGAGAACAGAGCCAAGAGAAACACATTGACTCTCCCCCCTACCTTTATGCACACATGGCTTGGTTTTCTTTAGAAACTATTTGTTCAAATTATATCAACATATTCTTAGTAAAACTTAATAGATGCTACTTGAAGGAGGATAAAGCCACCACGGAAGGGTACCACATGAAAGCAAACTAAAGTAAATCCAACAGCATCTCTGGAGGGTTTCCCTCTCAAATACCACTGTCTCCTTCAAATCTAACCCCTAACCTGAGAAGCTACCTCACCTTTTCAGGTTGCCAACAGAGAGACGGCCATCAGCCAGCCAAATCTGTGGATACCTCAAAGATCATACTCTCATCTCAGATAAGTGCAGTAGCTGGAAATATTTTATCTGCGAGAAGAAGGCATTTGGATCCTGCATCTGAAAGATACAACTCAATGCTACTTGTTACACAGTGTTTGAAAGAGGTCAAAGAGCAAACGCAGGAAGAGATGGATGGGAGACTCTGAAGGCAAACTTGCTTTTTATTTACTCTTGGCAATATTCTGTAACGCTTTGCAGGTTTCAGTTGACCTTGTCCATTGTGCCAAGGAGAAAATTGATTTAGAGCTACAGAAGACCTGACTCAGTGAGAACAAAGAAGAGAAAAATCATTTCCTGTGTGTTTGAAAATCCAAAGTGACTATCCATACCACACGGAAATCTAGCTGTCCTTGTGGGAGTTTTTACAGTAATCCCTGGTTTGTACTTTTAGTAAACAATTCTATCTACTATACTTACAACTGACAAAATTTTCTTCAGGTCAGCTTCCAGTAATTATATATCATAAGCTCACACACTGAGAGGAGAGATGGATTTCTAGGCTGTAACATTAGCACCAATCATACACCACGGGTCCTTTGGCTCTAGGTAAAAATGAGCAGAATGGGAACCTCCAGTGTTTTTAAACTTCCTCTGAGGCCCAGGGCCTGGGGGATGACCTCACAGATCTAGAGATTTACAGTTTCTAACCCTTGGAGCTAGGGGGCTATTGCTCCGGGATCTGAGTGCTCAGGTTGAAGGCTTATAGCTTTTCGTTTTAATCACTACTGGCTCCCAGTCTTGGCAGCTTTTGCAATCCCTGACCTTTAGCAGCAACATCAGACAGCCGTCAGTAGCAGCAAGCAGCTCCCACTAGTGTTATAGCTCTTGGATAGCTTTAGGATGGTGGGGCATTAACTCTGCAGTAACTACTATTACAGTCCTCTGGTCTAGAATGCAGGAATCTCCCAGCAGCCCTTGTTGGCTGTTAGTGTTACAGCTCTCAGCATAGGTTTTCTGTGATCCTTGGTTCCAAAGACTGCAGCTGCTTGGCACTCTTCCAGGTCCCCAAGCCCATGTTTCTCCTTCCTGGTTGGCCACAGTCTTCTGTCTTTACTCAGCTTTGCTTTTCTGCCTTCTCTCATTTCTCTGACTCTACCATTCCTCAGTCTCTCTGTTTCTGCTGCCCATCCTTTCTGCCATGGCCCCTCTCTGGAATTTTTCAGCTGTTCCCTTGTCTCTTGACTGCCACAGTGACTGCTGTCACCACTAGAGCTGCTTGCTCTGCTTGCTTGCCTTTGCTCCCATCTTGTGCTTCTGCATCTTCTCTTTGTGTAAGCAGCTCAGGGCAAAGGAGGCAAAAAAGGACCATTCGGGAAGTCTTTTATTGGTGCTAATGTTACAGCATCAGGAATGACAGAGGAGGGGGTGTCCTGCCTGACTCTAAAACTGAACCAAACAGCTCATTTAATTAGATAAGAAGAGGGTGTAGTGCGGGTGTCTGCACCTTCACAGTAGCCCTTCAAGGACTGTGTTTGCACCAATCACAGCACAGACTCTTGTTTACACAGTCACAGATCTTCCCTAGATTCATGGTTGTAAGTGCTCCCCCTCTGACCTGAATGAGAACAACTGCAGGACAGGCTGGACCTTGGACAATTTGCCAAAAGGCTTCCCTTGCTTAGTTAATAGTACTGCTTTCCATTGGCTATTCCAGTTGTGGGGAGCAGTCACAACTGGAACATCTCTTCAGCTATGGGTTGGTGCTATTCTTCAGTAGCTAGAGGGGCTTCAGAGTAAAGTGCCCAAGCTGCTGGCTGGACTGTCATGAGGGTAGTCTGTCCAGACGTTAGTAAAAAGGCTGCTGGGCTGGTAGCTTGAATTCACATTCACAGACAAGAAAAGTGTGTTTACAATAAATACTTAATAAAACCTAATAAAACAATTCGAATAGCACTTAACAGCGCTTAATAAAAATGAACATATAACAGGGTTTAACTTCTGCCCCAAAGCTGTAGAGTCATTGAGTCCCTCTGATCTGCCTCAGAAGGAACCAGGGCATCTTGTGTCTATGGTGTTGGACTGTGCTTTTCAGACTGGAGAGTTCTGCTGGGAAAGGAACTCTTAGAACTTCACATAGGGGAAGGATTAGTGTGGACATCAGCATGTCCCGTTGTGTAGGTGGAGCCTTCCACTCTGTTGCTCACAGATCAAATGGCTCAGTCTGCACTGACAAGATGAACAACCTAGCACTTTTAACTGCCTGTCTCCGTGCCTCAACCTCCCTGCTATAAAACTGTAATACGATTCACTTCAAAATACTGCTTGACAGCACTGTCCAAATGTTATATGCAAGCTATAGAAAATGATATTTTAGATAGGAAAGGATGAATGAAAATGAGTGCTATCTACCAGAAGAAAAATTAGCTAATTATGGTTATCATGTTCCGTACCTATCATGTGTCATCTCTAAATCATACTATATAACATGCTCTTAATAAATATTTGATAAATTCAATATGATTGTATCTAGTCTTTTATTCTGACAAAAAGAAGCTGAGAGGTACAATATTTTCATCTTTCCCTTTACATTAAAAAGGCATAACTTAGATAAATAACAATAATGAAAATGATGATAGCAATAATAGTGGGTGGGTAGGGGAGAAGGGTGGAGGGAGGGTATAGAGGACTTTAGGATAGCATTTGAAATGTAAATGAAGAAAATATCTAATAAAAATTGGAAAAATAATAAAACCTAATTAACTGAAGTAGCAGAAATTATTTAAAGGAAACTAAGTTTCCTTTGACTTGAAGTCATTTTTCAGTGGCTATGGTCCTGCAGCAATGAGATGATCATGTATTTGTCTTGTTTTTATTTATTTACATTGATGAGGTGTTTAAAAGGTGGAAGCAACACACACACACACACACACACACACACACACACACACTCAAAAAATGGAAAAGAAATTTCTTTCGTTTTCTGCTGATCCTGGGAGAGTCAAGAGCCCACAGACTGTAAAGGTTGTAGGCTGCTTGGTTTTCACAGCTGTCAGTTGGTAGCTAAATATACTAATCTGGAAAACAGAGGAACAATGGTGATTTTAACAGTGAAGACTGTTTGTCTCTGAGCTTCTTCAAAGGCTTGCCATCCGGCTATGTTTAGAGAAAGGATGGGAAGCATTGACAATTCTTCCCAAAAAAGTACAAGGAAACTGAATGCAAACATCCTGCGGCTGATGTTATCCACCCTGTACATATACGGGGCTGTATTTACAAGCCAGAGATTTGTGGGCAGTGCAGCTAGCACAGGTGAGTACACTGTTCCAGGCAGCCATGTTGCACTTACCCAGATGGAGCGGTAGGGAGAGTTCTCACTGCAGGCTGTCAGTGATCCAGCCTACCTGTTCGGTAATTAGCCACAAGAGGACCAGTTTAATGCCCTAATCCTACCAATGATGAATTAGGTGCTTTTAATCCATCTCAATGAGTGAACTTTTTTAAAAAAGAAAAATAATAATTCTGTGATTGACAACATATAAAATAGTACTGAACACTAAATGCACCAATAAAATACTAAGGTAATAATATTGATGGAATAATAAGCTTGGTGTTAGACTCTAAAGATCTATTCATAGAGTGGATTTTGTCTATCTTAAATCCCATGCCATTTTTATTTTATATATACATATTTTTTGTATCTTTCAAAAACTGCACTTGACTCCCAAACATTAAGGCTAGCCCCAGGGCAACCACCCACAATTGTAACAAGTTTGTAATCTGTTTGTATTCCCCACGTAAAAGCTGCCCATTACCCTTCACAAACTTCCTGCTGTCACCAGGCTCCTGACCTGTTTCCTGCTGATAAGTCCTGAGAGTGCTCAATATCCTCAGGAAAAGAAATAGCTCATTGTGTACCCGAGGGAGTTCATTCTATGGGAAAGGCCATGTTCTCTGTGTGACTCTTCCTGCAGTTTATTCACAATTACCTACACAGCAGAGACTATAAAAACGTCTTCGCATTCCCTCTCATCCTAGGAAATCCAACTCATGTAGTTTCCATCTTTTATTACCAGAAAGCCTTTTCTCAAATTCATTTTATGACCACTTCTTATGTTTTTAAGTGTTTCTAAAGGCAATGTTGGACCACACCCCCTTTTCTCATCTTTTGAAATGTTTTCCTATGTTGTGATCAATATTATGAGGTTTGTATACAGAAAAGGGGATTACAGATAATGATGAAGAATAACCTCAAGAAAATTTATCAAACAAATACTGTTTTTCTCTTTTACTACCTGAAATGGCACTTTGCTGAGGTCTCAGATTGCAAATGAGATTGCTCTTTACCCTCTAGATAGCTAGACTCTCCCCATCAGTGGTAGCTAGAGAGACACATGTCACCCTCCTGGAGCCCAGAATGCCAGGAGTCAAAGTGTAAATGAGAGCCATGGCCCTTGTTTATAAGTACAAAAAGTTACTGGCTTTCTCTTGCTGTCTACTATTTCCTTCTGCACTAGATTTATATAACAAGTGCTTAATGACGGACTTGATCTTTATTCCATATTTTGAAATATTGTATTAGACAATCTAACCAAACAGAAGAAACTGTTATAATTTTGTTAGTTATGGAAAATATTTGCGAATACTTTTCCTCTTTAATGAATACAGATGCTGCTCTTATGTTTTGCTACATTAAAATGATCACTAAACCCTTTAGAATATTTTATTAATTTTCAACACATTTTATATTACAACCTACATTATGAGACTAACTTCACACTTTTTAAACTAACATCATAGGGAAATTATAAATATTCCCACTTTTTAATAAGCTACATGATGTGAGGTGATTGGCTCAATAAACAAACCAAAACAAGAAAGACGTAAATCCCTCAAGTTTTAAAAACACAAATACACTTCTATCCCAGTAAACCTGCATAGAATTCAATATTGAAGAACTCCCCTAGCTAACATGAAGGAAATCTCAAAGAAAACTCTAGTCTCACAGTAATGTTTAGATAAATGGTAGTCATAAAATTAAGTCTTATGAAAATAAATACAGAATTGTTTTTCATATCAAAATGTTAATTTAATTGTAAGTTCACCATAATATATATATGCTTTCCAATTTTTACTACTGAAAATTTAGAGTGTGAAATCTATTGCTGGTACTACCAACCCCCTAATGTTGGTTTATCTCTAACCAATGAAACCACTTGGCATGGTACTATTCACAAAGACCCTGTTGTGGCTTTGAATGTCACCACCAAGAGAAGCTCATGTCTAGTCAGGAGTCTGGCTGTGCGGATGTCACAGCTTCTCCATTTCTTCCCACGACTGTTTAGAAATCATGCCTCTCCCACACCTCAGTTAGTCAACATGCCAACGTCAATGTCATGATTTTGCCTCAGACATTTCACCTTAGGAATATTATAAAGCCATCCTCTTGAAGTCTTTCTTATACTCAAGTAATCTCATAAACAATATCTTTATAGTGGTCTCACCAACTGTTAATGCACAAGGAGTTAAGGAGTGATGGTTTCCATTTTGTGAAAAGGATTCCTTTGCTGTTCTCCTACACCAAATCACAAATCCTTTCTAGAATGTCACCCATTTCACATTATTTACACTTATTATTATTAAACATTCAGTACCTGAAAGGTATAAACATTGTTCAAAAATGGTAGAAGAAGAAATCAACCCATTATCTGTGCATATACAGAGATTGTTCTGGGTTTTTTTGTTGTTTTTTTGTTTGTCTTATTGTTTTTTCTAGGCTCCAGTCTCTTGAGTACAGGGACATTAATTCTAACTTAGAATTGAGACGGTCTCTTTCCTAGGAGACATAATTAGAGCAAAGACACAATTGATGGAGTGGTGGTTGACATAATGAGAACTGTATCAGCTGGAAAGCTGACCACAGGCACTGTAGGTGAAGTCACTTTTGTGAGCCTAGGAAAGGCCAAGTGTGAACTGGATGCAAACAGAATTGGCTGTGTGTAGAGCAGCACAGGGGTGGGGACTTCTGCTTGTTTCCCTTGGACTGCCTGTTAGGATAAAGGACACCACGTTTTTTCTTCTTTTCTCTCTTTTCACCTTGATTTGATTTTCACATTTCTTCTTTCATTCTTCCTTTCCTTTTTCTCTTGTTCTTTTGTTCCTTCTTTCTGTCACTTGAAAGGTGTACTCATAATAGCCTAGGATGGCCTCCAAGTATGTACCTGAGGCTGGTCTTGAACTTCTCAAGTCTTCCTTCTCCTTCCAAGTACTGTGACTCTGAAGGACCAATAGTTATATGGACACCAGCTCATCCAGCTTGTGACTTTGTATCAACTCTTCTATTTTCTTATGTTTCTCACTTTTCTAAGAGTAAGGGAGACATGAGACAGACCCCGAGAAGGGAGAAAGCTGAAAGTCTTCTGTAAATCAAAGAGGACAACTCTATGGCTTCCTGGGGCTAGTGGATGGTTCATGAGTAAGACCCTTTGTGTCTGGAAAATGTGTGCAAGAACTAAAGCAGAGGCCTGGATGTTGCTGAGCTAGAATCAGGAGAACCTCTCACAAACCAGCACCAGCCGCTGCCCCTCTGTTTCCCAAAGCTTTGAGTGTCCTTCACATTGGCCTTGCTTGACAGTCCTTTTGCTGGTGGTTGAAGCTGACCTGTTGACCCCTCCATCCAATGATTCATGTCACTTACTGGAGCTCTTCAGGTACCACTCTCCCTGCCACCTTCTCACAGGCACACCTCCTCAGCTCTTTGCAGTCCTTAGAGTAAGCCTTTCCATTGAAGATGGTCATACAATCCCTGTTTCTTAGGTTTGTGGGATCTATTATAATCTCAAACCTTAAGGAAGAGAAAGAAAAGAATTTAGTTTAATTGCAGTTTATTTCTAAAATGGCACATTAAGAGATAACAACAAAAATATCATAATCTATGTCCCCAGTATGTCTTTGCTGATGAGATGAGGCGAATGAATTCTATTTTCTGCCCCTCAGTCTCTATCTCATTCTTAGAAGTAAGCAACCATTCAAAACAATAAAAATTGCTCTTAAAGCAAACACAAACTCTGATTTTACTGTCAATGTAAAGTTAACTACCTTTTCTAGGATTCAGTTTACTTAATTAAAAATACAAATGGTTATGTTACTATGTCCTGTTCTCTTTTAGACAGAAAATAGAATATGCTTGAACAGACCTTTAAATGTAATAAACTTTCATAAAGAAATTACATCTGCCTCTGTCATAGAGTTTCATGCACAGTTGATCTGAAAGCTTCTGTAATAAATAGTTTTAAATGTACATTAAAGAGTTTGGAGAACCAAGACCCCTCTGAGGCCATAGCCTACCCCTGGATATTGACAGATTTGATGACCTTGGATGACCTCTGTTACATCTAAGTCTCTTAGGTTTCTATTTAATTATTAGTCTAAAAGAGATGTTCTCTCCCATTTTCTCTCTCTCCTTATTCCTTTGCCTCCCAGAGAAATGACTCATAGATATACACTGCTGAAATCAGTGAAGGAACTACCTGCTGATTATTTGAGAACCCCCTGTGTTTCTCTCCCCGACTTTTTCTTATCTATTTTTCTGCAAGTACCTCTAGGCATCTTCCTGCAAGCATACATTCCAGTTACAAAACAGATGCTCTATAATTACTGCCAAACTGCTAATCTGTCATCATATACCTCTCCCACAGAATTTTCTGAAGGCTTACAGTTCAAAGGAGTAAGGTGTTCCATCTGTCCACAGCCAGGCTTTGCCACTGCCATTGCGGGAGAGCCCTGTCCAATAAGAGTAGAAAAACTCAGAGTAGCTCTGGGGCATGGCAAAATCCTGTGAAAGGCACACAAGAAAAACTTTAGCTTTGAGATGCTTCAATCAGGAGCACAGGGACATGGGGGATCAGCAGAGCTTCTAGGAGGATAGCATGGAAATCACATAGGTCTCTCTCTCTCTCTCTCTCTCTCTCTCTCTCTCTCTCTCTCTCTCNCACACACACACACACACACACACACACACACACACACACACGCCAGCAGACTCAAGAAGGAAAGACACCTGCTGTGAAGTCCTTTAGAAATTTGTCCACTAAGTGTGGGACACATAGATATAACATACTTTGTCTTAATAAGTATGGAATTATAAAACAAACATTGTATTCATACCTGACCCATTATTCTTGTGGTATAAGATTAAACTTAAAATTGATATAAAATAGGAGAGGAACTGAATGTAGTGTGTGTGCCACTGATCTCAGAATTCAAGAAGCAGAGGCAGGTGGATCTCTTGCGTTTTCAGGTAGCTTGTTCTACGTAGCCCACTCCAAGATAGCCAGAAGTATATCTGTCTCAAAATATAGATGAGGGAGGAAGAGAGAGAGAGAGAGAGAGAGAGAGAGAGAGAGAGAGAGAGAGAGAGAGAGAGAGAGAGGAGACAGAGACAGACAGAGACAGAAAGAGACACAGAGAGAAAGACAGATAGAGACAGAGACAGAGAAATAGATAAATATAATGGGTAGCCTGTGATATGGCTCAGTTAGGAAAGTGCTGGCCTTGCTTGTGTTGAGCTTTTGTGTTCAATCCCTGTTTCCCAAAAGTAATTTAATTTTAATTAATTACACAGTGAAGGTTATTACCATTACTTTTGATTAATGAATTAAAACAAAACAAAAACAAGTAGGAGAAGGATTTACAGAAAAAGTAAAATTATTCCAAGCAGTGGAAAAATTTGGAAATACAAAACATAGAGACATAAGTGCTGTAAGTATCAGGAAAAGAAACTATGAATAAGAACACATTTATGGAGTAAAGAATAAAAGAAGAGTATTTAGAAGGATGACATGAATCTCATACTAGGTAGAAGAGAAAAACATACATTTCCATATGTTAACACACATATAGCCATATACTAACATATGGAAACTCTTTTTCCATATGCAGCTGTTAAAAAAGCGTTGTATGATTTCTTTCCTATTTGACTTCTAGCTTTGTTTCTTTATATATGTGTGTTTAAATTGAGGTACTCATAGAAGACCAGAGACTAGTAAGAGGCCATAAGGAGATTTCAAGAGAAAGGAAATACAATGCAGGTGGTATGAAGGCAAGAAGTGGAATAGGAAGGGAGAAATGGGGTGCAGATGGGAAAGCAGGGTTGATGGGGGAGTATGGGAGAGATAACTAACACTAATGACCTTGGAAAATGCTATGTACAATCCTACTCCTTAATCTTGCTAAAATATATACATATATATACATATGTGTGTTTAAATGGAGTTATCCTATAATGGGGCAGTGTTTCGCAGACACCATAGGCTATCAAACAAATAGCCAAGTATCAAAAAGTATCTTGGACAGTAGCCTAGTGGTAGATTGCCTGACTTATATTCATGAAGCCTTGAGTTCAAGCCCCATCACTGCAAAGAAAATCTCAGTGCCAGGTCTGTGTCACCTCTTTTTAAGCTGTTGGTCAGTGAGTCCCATACACACGTGTCAATTTTGAGCTTTATTCTAATATTTGCCAGTATTCTGGAATGTGATGTATACACAATATACATAAAATTCATATATATATGTATGTATATTTGCAGTTTATTACAATTATTTGACTATTTTTCAATTCAAAGCTTTTTAACATTTACAACAGAAAGGCAGACAGTACTATCATTGCTTTTCTAAGATTGCACCAATATTATTCCCTTTCTACCCCATCCAAACAGGTAAATTAGGGCATTTTTCTACCTGTCCATTGTTGACTGAAGGGGCAGTAAGTGTTTGGGGGAGAACACAGCTTATATCCACTTTATGGATTGCTTGTATCTGTAGGCGTAAGACTTGACCTTTGTTTTGAGTGTGTGTGAAAATCTGAGGGTCAGAACCTTGGCTCCTTGCAATGCTCTTATCCTGTTTTGGGGGAGGATGGCACTCCTTCAAATGCTGAGGCTTGGGAACTTACCAGCTCTTCCTGCGTGCTTATCTTCAGCATGGTGGCATTGTCAGCCAGGCAGAAGTATTCACAGCTCTGCCAGTTTTTACTTTCTTTATAGAACTGGTAACACTTGTCTCCATGCCACTTCCATTTTTCTGGGCAAGGACTGCATCTATGTCCTTGGAAGAAAAAAAGAACACCACAGTTTGGTTAGTTATCTCTGCATGGACCTGGTCTTTTTTTTTTTTTAAAAGATTTATTTATTATTATATGTAAGTACACTGTAGCTGTCTTCAGACACAGCAGAAGAGGGTGTCAGCTCTCATTACGGACGGTTGTGAGCCACCGTGTGGTTGCTGGAATTTGAACTCGGGACCTTTGGAAGAGTAGTCAGTGCTCTTAGCCACTGAACCATCTCTCCAGCCCCCTCTGTATGGATCTGATGTTTCCACTTTTGGAAATAAACAGTGTTTGACGTTCCAAGAAGTAACTTATATCTCTTAGATATTTGAGTGAGCAACTGTGCTACCCACTCCACACCAAGAATGACCTATAATCGAAGCAGAACATTCAGTGAAAATTGGAACACATAGTATTTGCATGCAGTGTTGGATCTGACGATGAATGACTAAAACCTCCTTGCCTATGCTATGCAGAATGTGGACAGGATATCCCTGCATGAGGTGGTTCATAGGACTACGCCATGGTTTGGACAGGAAATTCTTCCCGTGGGTTCGTAAGCATTGGGGACATAATTTTGAGCTGGTGAGCTTTGGGGACATGATTGGATCTAGATGTCTTTGATATCATTGATGGACTGATTCCTTGATTGGTTCTGAATCTGATAGCTTTAGTGTGAAGTGATGAAATAGCAGCTAAGTGAGAAGCAGGTCACTGGGGCTGCATCACACTGAGCACTTTTCGTGTATACTCTTTCCTCTGCTTCAAGGATGGCATGATGGAAGCTGCCCCACAGTGACCTTCACTGCCATCGTAGGCTGACATGTCTGAAGCTGGAAGCTAAGCTAGTCTTTCCCCTCAGGTGTTCTCAGATGTAAGTCCCTTGTATCCCTGCTGTATAAGTTATGTGTGTGTTGAGAGACGGTGGGCACTTCCAAGCCAAACAGGGAAGTACAAAGAGCTGAGAGTAAGATGAAAAGTACATGTACATTTTACACGGGTGAGTAGTAGTGTCATGGGTATCATGGTGTGGGTATCTGGACTTTGGCCTGAGAGTCAGGAACCTACATCTAAGTCTCGTGTGTGTGTGTGTGTGTGTGTATGTGTGTGTATGTGTGTGTATGTGTGTGTATGTGTGTATATGTGTGTGTATGTGTGTGTATGTGTGTGTGTGTGTGTGTGTATATGTGTATGTGTGTATATGTGTGTATATGTGTGTGTGTGTATGTGTGTGTGTGTGTGTGATTTAATCATATCCATGCACCACTATTTTATTCTGGAGGGGATGGAGTTTTGAACACTGTTTACTCTAGGCTACAGATTGAGCCATATAGATCATGCTTTCTGTTAACTTTTTGCTTTGAGACGGGGATTTATTAAATGACCCAGTGATAAAATCAAAATTTCCCCAGGACACAGCACACCCATGAATGGTATAAGTACATGCGTATAAATGTGGACCCATTTCAGGGGAGATGTATACTTTTGATCAGCAACGTGCCAGGAAAAAGTATTGCTTCCAGATATTTTACTCCTGACATGTAGAGCTAGTGAAACACTGGCCATAGAGTTCTGAAGCTGAACATGGCTGATTCCTGTGAGCTCCTCCTACAAAGCCTCTGTCTGCATAGGAAGCTACATGTGACAATAGCTACAACATGGTCGATGCAGCAAAAAGGTTTGTCAAGGCACACTCTAAGGTAGATCAATTAGTTTTATGGTGCAGGAAGACTTCATCATCCAAAAATACGTGGTTATTTTTTATTACTTTTTTTCAGTAGATTATGGGTATATAGAATATTTGTTTATATTTGTGAGCCAGACTTTCTTACATATTGAGCTCACAGATTAGATCATTTATTCCTAGTTTCTAACTTTTTATGTCTCTTTATATTTAAATTGTGTATAGTTTATTTGCATAGATTTTTCTCATTTGCCCTTTGTTTTTTGAGCCACCTAGATGAGAATTATCTCTTTGATGATTTAGAATCCAACAAAGAAAAAGAAAAGTCCACTGGTTTGTCAGGGAAACAAGAAAAGAGAGAATTAGGGTAAATGAGGTCTCTAGTCATGTGGAAAATAGTCACTTAGAGAAGTATGCCTTGAGTCACTGTTTACTGAGAAAATCACTCACTTGTCTGCTAATGGGGAAGTGGTGTGGGAAGGGATGGTGATGAAACCGTGGTACTGTAGAGTTTCCAAAAGAGAAACCAGTTAAGACTGCGAACTGCAGGTTGTTTCCTATGCTTGTGTGGTGGCGGGTGAAGAAGAGAGGGCCGACATGAATGTAGTATGCTGTGAAGCAACTTTCAAGAGGGGAATCGCAAGATGGTGGCTGGTTAAGGGGACACTGAAGTGAGTTTACACATATCATCAGTGATCGTTTTGGTTCACCCATTGTCATTCTCATTACCCTTGATCCCTTGTAAGATTCGTATTTCTGAGAAACAAGCCATGGGTGAACTAGAACAACTGCAATTTATTTTAAGTTCTCTAAATTTTGAAATAATGCCTGCATGAGTCTAAAAGTTGGAAAACTGTAGTTACAACTTTCCCAGCACTTTCACTGTGTTGGGTCAGTATGTGTCAGTGTAATTGAGGCCTCTTCCTGGGTTTAGCTGCCGACAGTGCTGTATTGCTTACTCTAAATGGACTACTATGCTTTAAGTGCTCACATTTGAAGAATCCATTCCTGCACCATGATAAAGATGCACATAAGCAATTATAACCCAATGTCTGATCACGATTACGCAGCTCAAACTGTTTATTGAGATGACAGGAAAAGTGTTTCTAAAGAAATACATGATTCTAGTTATCCTGATAGAAAATTCGGGATTAGATAGAACAATTTGTAGAGGCCAGAGTGACAGGGACATGCTCACCTCCACTTTTGTTGTAAAGTTCACGGCACAGTTTTACAGCTACCTGCTGCAGAGTTTCAATGAGTTTTCTGTTCTGGGTCTGGAGAGACTGTAGCTGTCGGGACACGTTCCCCAGCTTTTCATCCTTTTCAGTGATGCTGTCTTGCTGGATATTAGAGAGCTGGTAGAACTGAAAAACTAAGTCATGTGACCAAGTCAGTCTAGATCGCTCATATGCCTGCTTCTACCATCCACACATGGGGGAGACAACTCAGATTGCCACATCCAATGACATAGTTAATTGCATCCTCCTAGGCAAATCTGTATGTCTACCTCTGTTGGAAAATGTGAAGCTGTATTAGTGGTTCTTAACTTTGGAAGTTAGGAACTCAATACCAATCTGTATCCTTGTTCAACAAATATTTTATGCACCTAAAACCAATATAAAACTACAAATCTACCCATCTATTGAGTATTTACTATGTTGAATATATTGGAAAGATGACACATCCTATTGTTCATTCCATTATTAAAATGTTCTGATCTCATTTTTATATACTTGTGGACTTGCTGTTAGGTTCCATGAGGACAAGTCACTGCTTTGATGTTTCTCAACTAAAATCATTTCAACGCAGGCTTGAATTTCAGTTTTCTAAATCTCGAGAAATATGTCATAAGTTATGGGAGTTACTTTCCTAAGAGAAAAGGTAAGTACAAGGAAGTGCTGTATCAAGATTATATAAATTTGGGCGTAGAGAGAGCTAACAGGATTTCTTCTTAACTTTTAAATTGAAGTCCATAGATTTAACTTTTACTTTAGCAGAATCAACTTGTGACCTGATCTGATTTGCTGTGTGGCTTTTGCCTAACATCAGGAAGGGGCCATATGTTCTTAGTTCAATGAAGCCAATTTACCAGAGTCCATCAAGAAATTTACCTTCACAGCTTTGAAATGGAAATAGATTATACATGCAATCTTCCTTGTTTGATTTCCAAACATTTTTCTCCCAAAATAACTGTATTATTTGCAAGCCTTTTTGATAACAGTGATTGAGCACTTCGATGCTCCTTGTGTAGAAGATGGATGTGTGCAGAAACCACATTTCCCCTGCACTGTTGGTGCTCTCTAAAGTGCTTATTTACACACTGGCATGTAAACAGTTACAATACTTATCTCAAACAATGAGTTCTAACCGGAAAATGCTTGCTGTGTTTCAATACATAAACTTCTAGTCAATTAAACAATTGTCTTTAGAAAGATGATAAGACTCCAGAAGTTAAGGTTTTAAGAAACTCACAGCAAGAGTTTCTTGTCCTGCACAAACTGAGAAATCAGGAACCTTCCCCAGAATAGAACACAGACTTACATACAAGGCCCAGGGCTGCCAAGCCAACGAGCAGCACCAAACACAAGGTCAGCAGGGTCAGGGCCACTGGTCGCCAAACTGAAGAGGGTGTTCCATTCTCTGAGGGGAACAAGGAGAAAGTATGGTTGGCCCTTTCTTCTCTTGGATTAAAGTCAGTTGCCATCAAGTACAGAGGTTGGAGCACCTTCTAGATGCAAATTAAAGGCATCTAGCGTCATCTTTAGCAGTTCAGGAAGGGGCCATATGTTCTTAGTCCAATGAATCCAATTTACCAGAGTCCATCAAGAAATTTACCTTCACAGCTTTGAAATGGAAAAAGATTACCCATGCAATCTTCCTTGTTTGATTCTCAAACATTTGTCCTCTGTCCTCAGAGTCTTGGCAACAAAATCCTTTAAGCCTTACTTTGAATATCTAGTTCATTCACAGGACCTCTCTTCAAGGTCTACATTATGCTTTACCATGACTTTTAAATGGTTGTTTTTAGATCCTTATGCTTTTCAAGATTCTGACTATGGAAGCCAAGTATGGTTGGACATACCTTTAGTCCCAGCACTCAGGAGGCAGAGGCAGGAAGTTCTCTATGGGTTGGAGGCCAGACTGGTCTACACAGAAAGTTCCAGGTAAGTCAGGGTTGCATTGTGAGACCCTGTCTCACACACACAAGAAGCCAAAACACAACAATGACAAAAATGTTGACTGAACAATTGTTACATGTGCCTGATAGGAAGCTAGGCATGAAGCGCCTATAATCCCAGCAGGATAGGTAAAGATAGGTATCACAAGGTCAAGGTCATCTTTAATTGCATTAGAGAGTTAGAGGCCAACCAGTGTTGACACAAACAAACAAACAAACAAACCAAAACCCCAAGAAACCCTACCAAGCAGCAACTTTATACATCATCAATTCATTTGTTCATAACTTTGTACAATATGCCCTGCCTCCAGTATTCCACCTATGTGTCTTTAGGAAAACAAATGATATGTTTATCATCAGAAACGATGGTTTAACTGCTTCTTTTTGGAGTCTCCTGCATGAAAATCATTATTTTTAAGAGTGTTACACATTCATTTACTAGATTTATGTCTTCTCCAAACTAAATTATAAAGGAACACGACTGTCAATTTCTCAGAGCTGGGTGTAAAAATATCAAGGTTCACACCAGTCAAAAATTAATTTAGAACATAGAAACAAACACTATATACAATACCTTCTTCTTGACTTTGTTACCATGGTTTGACCTGTCACACTGGAGAAGCAGCTATGTCACAAGGAGACCCATCCCTGGTGAGATCATCTATTTGTGTTATGACCAAAGGCAACTGAGAGATCTGAATTCTTTTCAGTGCAGATACTATCTGGAGTTTGTGATAAAACAAAAGCAGAGTAGAACCTATATATTCTATTCTCTCTAGACTCCATTTCATTGAGAAGGCAAGTCATGTTCTAACAGAGAAAGAACAAATATATAGAAATTCGTTTCCAACTCACTGAAAATGCACAAAGGTTTTAGGGAATTAGGCAGGCCATTGTCACTCTCTCTTCTGTTCTCAAAATCCAACCACCAATCCTATCCCCAGCTCAGACCACCAATTGTAGCCTTTTCTTCCTTGACCCCTAACATATTGGCCTTCATACACTGATAATGAGAGTCTTCAATACCTCATTCTCACCAATACACAGTTCATCCAGACAAAACTAAATAGAAAAATGCTGATGCTAACTAATGTCATAAACAAGATCGACCTAACAGATACTCTCTGAACATTTCACCCAAGCCCAAAAGAATATAGCTTCTTTTCAGTAGCTCATGAAACTTTCTCCAAAATTGACCACATATTAGGACCCAAAGCAAGTCTCAATAGATACAAGAAAATTGAAATAGCAATCTGTATCCTATCTGAGCATCGTGGATTAAAGCTGGATATCAATAACAACAGAAACAACAGAAAGCTTACAAACTCATGGAACCTGAACAACTCACTACTGAATGAAAAATGTATCAAGACAGAAATTAAAAACATTTAGAATTGAATGAAAATGAAAATACAACATATGCAAACTTATGGGAAGTAATGCAGGTGGTTCTAACAGGCAAGCTGTAGTACTAATTGTCCACATTAAAAAAAAAATGGAGATATCTCATATCAGTAAGTTAGTAACATGCCCAATAGCTCAAGAACAAAAAGAAGGAATAACAGTCAAAAGAGGAATAATTAAACACAAGATGAAATCAATAAAATAGAAATGAAAAAATATTTTAAAAACTCAATGAAACAAAGAGTTGGTACTTTGAGAAAAACAATAAAATTGATAGATTCTTATCTAAATTAACTAAACATTAAGGATGAAAAGACATAATTAACAAAATTAGAAACAAAATGGGGATATAACAATAGATACCAAGGAAAGCCAGAGAATCATAGAGACATACTTTAACAACATATACTTTATCACATTAGAAAATCTAAAGAAATAAACAATTTTCTTGATGTGTGTGTTTGTGTGCATGTGTGTGTGTGATGTACCAAAGTTAAATAAAGCCCAGATAAGCAAAGAAAGTAGACCTACTACTTCTAGTGAAATGGAAGCATTCATTAAAATCTCTCTATATAAAAAGGCCAGAGCCAGAGCCAGATAGCATGGAATTTTACCAACTTTCAAAGGAGATTTCACTCCAGTATTTCTCAAATTATTCCACAAAATAAAAATAGAAGGAATGATGTCAAATTCTTTTCATAAAGTCATAGTTACTCTGAGATGTAAAAACATACACACTCAAAAAAGAAGAATTACAGACCAATTACCATGATGAGCATGGCTGCAAAAGTTATCACTAAAATATCTGCAAACCAAATCCAAGAACACATTAAAAAGATCATCCACCATCATCAAGTACACTTCATCCCAGAGATTCAGGAACAGTTCAACATACAAATTCAATAAATGTAATCTACCCTATTAAAGACAAAATGTACAATATCATCTCATTAGATGCCTTTGGTGAAATTCAATACCCCTTCATAATAATAGTCCTGGAAAGATTAGGGAAGGCATAAAAGAAACATGCCTCAAATTAATAGAGGCAAGTTCTAGCAGCTCCACAGCCCATATCAACCCAAATAGAGAGAAAAATCAAGGCATTTCCACTAAAACAAGAGAGACAAAGTTGTCCACTGCCCATATCTATTTAACACAGTACTTAAAGTGTTAGCTACAACAATAAGACAACTGAAAGATATCAACAGAACACAAATAGCAAGCATGCAAGCCAATGCATCTTTATTTGCAGATAATACGATAGTATTCATAAGTGACCCTAAAACTTCCACGAGCAAACTCCTACAACTGATAAACACTTTTATCTATGTAGCAGGATATAAAATTGATACACAAATCTAGTAGCTTTCCTATATACAAGAGAAAAACAGAAAAAGAAATGATGGAAATAGTACCTTTCACAATAGCTTTAAAAAACAAACAAACTATATTATGGCAACTCTAACCAGGAAAATTAAAAACTTGTAGAATAAAAACTTTAAGACACTGAAGAAAAAAATGAGTACAGCATCACAAGATAGAAAGATCTCTAATGACCAGTAAGATTATTATTGTAAAAGTGACAATCTTAGCAAGCTATAGATTCAATGCAATTCCCATCACAATCCCAATGCAATTCTTCACAGAATTTGAAAGGACAATTTTCAGTTTCATATGGAAACACAGAGCCAGGAAGACCTCTCAAATTATAGTACAGAGCTATAGGAGTAAAAACTATATGATATTGGCATAAAACAAACACATTTATCAATGGAATCTAGTCAAAGACACAGACATAAATTGACATACCCATGAATACCTGATTTTTGATGAAGAAGCCAGAAATATACCCTAAACAAAAGACAGCATCTTCAACAAATGATGTGAGTCAAATTGGACCATGGCATGTATAAGAATCCAAATAGATCCATACTTGTCACTGTGCACAAACAAACAAATTCACTCCAAGTGGATCAAAGATCTCAACATAAGGTCAGATTCACTCTGATAGAAGAGAAAGTAGGGAATAATCTTGAGCTCATTGGCACAAGAAAAGACTTTCTGAACAGAACACCTTTACCACAATTAATACGACAAACAATTAATAATTGGGACTTCATAAAACTGAAAAGATTCTAAATGGCAAAGGACACTGTCACTTTACCAACAACACACCCCATAGAGGGATAATATTCAAATATATAAAGAACTCAAAACTCAGTCATCAAGAAAACAAATTATTCAACCCTATAGGAAGGACAACATCAACCAGCCAGACCCCCCAGAACTCCCAGGTACTAAGCCATCAACAAAGAAGTACACATAGCTCCAGCTGCATATGTATCAGGGGATGGCCTTGTTATGCATCAATGGAAGGAGAGGCCCTTGGTCCTATGAAGGCTGGATAGATGCCCAGTGTTGGGGAATGGAGGGCAGGGAGGTGGGAGTGGGTGGGTGGGTAGAGGAACACCCTCACAGAAGCAGAGGGATGGAAGATGTGATAGGGTGAAAACCAGGAAAGGGGATAACATTTGGAATGTAAATAAAGAAAATATCCAATAAAAATTTCAAATCTTGCAGGAATCTATCTTAAAGGAACTCATTATTTTCCCAAGCAAATAAATATTTCCCCTCTTCACTTGTCAATTTGTGATCTTGGCACCATTTTGTTTAGGAACCAGCCACCTGAGCCAAACCTTCTGGCCTGACCACTCTGCAGCTTCTATCTATTTAATTGGGCAAGTCATTTGATACAGTCTCTGGTCCTTGGTTATTGCTGCCTCTCATTTTCACCCTGGAAAGCATCACCGCCATCTTACTTGGTTATCTTGTTGCCAATCTTTCTCCTTCCACTAATCCTTCACACACACACACACACACATACACACTCACACACACACACACACACACACACACACACACACACACACACAAATTCTCAAAAATACTTCTCTATTCTTTCCCAAAAATATCCTCCCTAAGAGGGAAGCTCAGATTTTCTGTTGCTCTGTACAAATAATTTTGTGACAATTAGATACAAATTAAGGACAACCTTTAGTCGTGCATGAAAGGGTCTCTACAGTAATTCCCTTGATTGTTTGATCTTCTAAAATCCTACAGCATCACTGTTTCCCAAAGTAGTTCGCTGACTTGTGAGGGATCTTAAGGGTCTCCCAGCAGACCACAAACTAATCCAAAATCCACCTCTTTTCTCAAGTTGATTATGAGAAGTGTCACTGAACTCTAACTGTGAATTCTCTCTATAGATAAAAGGACTCCAGTGGGTAGCTTTCAGGTGAAAGTAACACTGCAGGGTGATTTTTCTAGGTATTCTAACTGGGCATCTCACAAAACAACTTGGCTCAAATGCAGTGTTAAAGAGCTACTACATATATTCTGCATGGGAATATGTAAAATTCCTACAAACCCACTTGGGGCAATGGATGGATTATAAGATCACTTGAATAAATAGTCCCCAATTTAAAGACAAAAGTGATTCTAGCAATGGTCTAAATTGGTCAATCTACTAAAGTTTTCTATTCTCTGAATAAGCATGTTTTCCCATAAAAATTGGGGTACAGAGTTAAATGTAAAATTCTCAAAAGAAGATATACAAATGGCTGAGAAACATCAAAGAAATATTCAACTTCTTTAGTTATTAGAGAATTGCAAATCAAAACTACCTGGAGATTTCTTCCTACACTAGTTGGAATGCCCAAGATTAATAAAATAAATAACAGCTCATGCTGGCAAGGATGTGAGGTAAAGGGGGAACAATCACCCGTTGCTGGTTGGAGGGAAACATGAAGAGCCTTTATAAACTCAGTATGCCAGTTCCTCAAGAAGTTGTGAATAGATCTAACTCAAGATCTGGCTACACTGTTCTTGAGTATATACATAAAGGATGTTTCATCCCACCACAGAGATATTTGCTCAACAATGTTCATTGCTGCTTTATCCATAATATCCCAAAATTGAAAACAACCTAGATGTCTGTTGATAGGTAAATGGATAAAGAAAATGTGGTACACTTTTATAATGGATTGTTGATCATCTTTATTTTTTTATAAAAGGAATAATATTTGAAAATAAATGGATGTAACTAAAAAAATTTATCCTAATTGGGTAATCCAGACATAGAAGGAAAAAAAATATGTATTTAATTGTAGGTAGATGTTAGCTGTTAAGTCGTTGATAAGCAGGCTACAGTCTATCGAACCACAGAAGTTAAGTGTAGACTAAGGGACTGGGTGGGAGGAATGGATCTTCCTAGGAAGGGGAGATAGAATAAGTAGTTATTGATGGACAAGTTTGGGAGACTGGAACAGAAGGATCAAATGGGGGTAGAGTGAGAAGAGGAAAAGGAGGAGAGAATACAGGTAGAGACAACTAAAATTAGAGTCACTTGACAGGTCATGTGGCAACTTAATACAGTAGAAGAAGCTTCCTAAAAAAATACACACATATAAAATCACCAGATAATGGAGATGGAGCCCCAACTGAACATCTCTAGCTATCAAACAAAGATTCCACTACCATCTAATAAAGTTATTGGCCCTGTGGGTACTCCAAATAACCCAGGCTGTTGCCAATACTATTGACTGCTTTCCACAAACTGATGGTAAGGTCCTATTACTGAAGACAATGTCCATCAACTCGAACATTCAGAATTTGGTCTGTTGCCTATTTAAATCCTTCATCATTACTAATTAGTGTTCACACAACTGAAATGTACTCTGCACTTTGCCAAAGAAGAATGAGAAACACCAATAGTCCAGATACAAACCCTTTGATCTGCAATGTTGACCTTCATGCAAGACTCACTAATGCATGAAGTTGTGGTAGTAACTACCTAATATCTAATTAGATTTAAGGCCCACTTCATGAAATGGAACCCATTGCCAACAATGCTTAGATGGCTTAGAACCTGAGACTAGTGAACCTAGATTGGCCAGAGATCTAGTGGAAAAATAAACACTAATGTTCTGCTGAAGGAAAATAGTAATACAATGACTCCTAATGATGTTGTTCTGCTATACTCATAGATGTGTGCCTTGTTCAACCATTGCCAGAGATGTTTCCTCCTGCAACAGAAGGGACCAGAGACCCACAGCCAATGTGCAGAGAGTGAAAACTTAGGAATCTCAGTAATACCTCAAGCCTTACTACAGAGCAATTGTGATAAAAACTGCATGGTACTAGTACAGTAACAGACAGGTAGATCAATGGAATAGAACTGAAGACCCAGAAATGAACCCACACACCTATGGTCACTTGGTCTTTGACAAAGGAGCTAAAACCATCCAGTGGAAAAAAGACAGCATTTTCAACAAATGGTGCTGGTTCAACTGGTGGTTTGCATGTAGAAGAATTCGAATCCATCCATTCTTATCTCCTTGTACAAAGCTCAAGTTTAAGTGGATCAAGGACCTCCACATAAAACTGGAAACACAGAAACTTATAGAGGAGAAAGTGGGGGGAAGAGCCTCAAACATGTGGGCACAGGGGGAAAAAATTCCTGAACAGAACACCAGTAACTTGTGCTATAAGATCGAGAATTGACAAATGGGACCTCATAAAATTGCAAAGGATGTGGTGAAAGAGGAACACTACTTCATTGCTTGTGGAATTGCAATCTGGTACAACCACTGTGGAAATCAGTTTCGTGGTTCCTCAGAAAATTGGACATAAAACTACTAGAGGATCCACCAGTACCACTCCTAGGCATATACCCAGAAGATGCTCCAACATGTAATAAGGACACATGCTCCACTATGTTCATAGCAGCCTTATTTATAATAGCCAGAAACTGGATAGAACCCAGATGTCCCTCAATGGAGGAATGGATACAGAAAATGTGGTACATTTACACAATGGAGTACTATGCAGCTATTAAAAACAATGAATTTATGAAATTCTTAGGCAAATGGATGGATCTGGAGGATATCATCCTGAGTGAGGTAACCCAATCACAAAGCAACACACATGATATGTACTCACTGATAAGTGGATATTAGCCCAGAAGCTCAGAATACCCAACATACAAATTTGCAAAACACATGAAACTCAAGAAGAAGGAAGACCAAAGTGTGGATTCTTCGATCCTTCTTAAAAAGGGGAACAAAATCCCCATGGAGGAGTTACAGAGACAAAGTGTGAAGCAGAGACTGAAGGAATAACCATCCAGAGACTGCCCCACCTGGGGATCCATTCTATATACAACCACCAAACCCAGACACTACTGTGGATGCCAACAAGAGCTTGCTGACAGAAACCTGATATAGCTGTCTACTGAGAGACTCTGCCAGTGCCTGAAAAATACAGAAGTGGAAGTTCACAGCCATCCATTGGACGGAATATAGAGTCCCTAATGAAGGAGCTAAAGAAAGGACACAAGGAGCTGAAAAGGTTTGCAGCCCCATAGGGGGAACAACAATATGAACTAACCAGTACCCCCAGAGCTCCCTGGGACTAAACCATCAACCAAAGAAAACACATGGTAGGACTCATGGCTCTAGCTGCATATGTAGCAAGGAAAACACATGGTAGGACTCATGGCTCTAGCTGCATATGTAGCAGAGGATGGCCTAGTTGGCCATCAATGGGAAGAGGGGCCCTTGGTCCTGTGAATGTTCTATGCCTCAGTATGGGGAATACCAGGGCCAGGAAGAGGGATTGGGTGGGAAGGTGAGCAGGGCGAGGGGAAAGGGGAGAGGAGGTTTACGGAAGGGAAACCAGGAAAGAGGATAACATTTGAAATGTAAAGAAAGAAAATATCTAATAAAAAATAAAAATAAAAAGTCAAAGAAAAAAAGAAAGAAAAAGAAAGAAATCTCAGTCATAAATGGGATACATTCATCAAATCCTTCCCCTGGGGTCAGGAACTCTTCCAGAAGAGGAGCCAGAGAAAGTGAAGAGCCAGAGGGAATGGAGATCACTGAAAAAACATGGACTTGTAAACACAGGTGGACCAATGCATGTATGAACTCAGAGACCGTGGCAACAGGCACAGGCCTTGCATAGCTCTCCATCAGCTGGGATCCCAGCACTGAGATGGAAAATGAAGACAAGCTACTATCCCCAACCCAGAAGCTGCCTCCAACTAACAACCAGTTGCAAATAAAAAATGAGTTTTCTCTAATGAATCTCACTGGGGCAGTAAACCACTTTTAAGAGCAGGCCCCATGACCAGCAGTAGGTAACCAACACAAAATGAACTCAAGAGCGACTTTGGGGTTTCTTCATCTCATTATGTTTAGTCAGGGCATTAATTTTATTTATTTTAATTTTATTGTTATTCTTATTTAGCTTACAAGTTCTTTGCATGCAGATTACAGCTTTCAGTTCTGTGTTTTTGTGGGATTTTTTGTGTGTGTGTTAATATGTGTCTCTTATGTTAGATATGATTCTTGTGCTTTTTGCCTGGCTCTTTTGCTTATGTTTGTTTTATTCTATTCCAATTTGCCTGACTTTAGTTTTTCTTATTTTATTTTGTCATTGTTATTTAGATTCCTACTTGTTTTCTCATGAAAGATGGAGAGGGTGTAGATTTAAATGGAACAGAGGGGATGGAGGATCCCAGAAGAGTGGGGGGACAGGAAATTGTCATCAGGAATAGTGTATGAGAAAAATCTACTTTTAATAAAGTCAAAATAGGAAAAAAAAAACACTTTCTTCCAGAGAGATCCTCTATATTCTATATTCTAAGCACAATGATGTGAGTTAGCTACTATTGCCACAGTAAAGCAGGAAAGTTTGCATGGACATAAGAGATATGATGCCTATCTTCCTGAACTTACGGTGAGTAAGGAAAATATGCCAAAATGCAGGGAGGAGACATATAAGTGTATTTTATTTTATATTTTAAAATGTGACTCATGTTTCTTAACAATCATCTCTATAGACAGCTCGTATTCTATTTAGAAGAAATGTCAAAGCACATTTCATCAATGATAACAATTTCATTGTGACCCTACCTGATTTAATGACTTCAGTAACTTTACTGCATTTGGGATGAAAGACCCAGAACGTACTGTTATTTAGCCAGACCCTATCCACTCTTGTTTTCTCAAGTATGCTCCTGTTGTTCTAATGCTGTCCTCACAGAACCCTTCTGTTATGCCCTTGCAGTCCTCAAAGTTAATTCTCCCTTAGTTCCCAGTGTTCTTCCTGCCTCTGCTCTGCAACCAAGCTGCCATGATAGAATGGCATTGAACTTAACAGTTTCCCTTTCTCCTGGATGCTGTTTTTGTCCCCGGATGCTTTTCTTCTTGCTGTGAGTCTCAAGTTTCTTAATTCTGCCTCAAATGTTCCCAACAAGACTGAACTATCTCTCGGGGACCACCCCCACCTTATAAAATTTATTTCACAAAAAATAAGTTGCCTGGGAGGTACTTAATTTTGGTTTGGCTTTCTTGTAGTTTTTGGGTTTTAAAAAAGAATCCCTATCCTGTCTCCTGGGGCATGTTTAGAAAGGGGTGTCGATAGGCCAAAGAATGATATAAACATCTCCAGGAATGCTGAGATATATATAGAAGAGAACACCATCTTCCTGTGTCCTCTAAATACCGCTATGCTATAAAATGCTAGAGTGCCAGAGTCAAGTTTTGAATACAAACCCTTTTGTTGTTACAGGAAACTTGGCGGATAAACAGTATTGTCATACTTGATTAGTTATTCTTCATCGGCAGCAGAGGAAAACTCTACACTCCCCTAAACCAAGAAATAAACCAGATATCATTAAACAAGGGCTGTGAAGATAGCCCTGGAAGGTAAGGGGTCTTAGAAGCTAGAACAGAAACAGAGTTTAACTTAAGAAATTTGTGCAAGGCCACACTGGATACTTGTGACAGAGCCTAGATGCATTCATCATGCTTAGCCCTGTACTTTGTGCGTTCCATTACTTCCTATGAAGACTTCCCATCTTCAGCCGAGTAGTTCCCTGCAACTCTTTGTGATGAGTTCTGTTGTGATTCTCAAAGTCAGTTTATAGTGATCTCAAGTCTAGTCCAAATCTCATTTTCCTCCTCCAAACTGTTATTTGACTTAATTTTGCCTCGCGATACATTCTAACTTTGGCATTATGCACCAGGTTAATTGTTCTTTTCTTATGTCCTCTCCACACTGTCATCTACAGAGTGGAAAAGTCTCCTGGTGCTCCATCTTGCTTTTCTGGCAAATTCAGGCTGACCCTCGTAGACCTATGAGAATTGACACTTCTTGGGATATACAAAGCAAACTTTTCATTTAGATTATTCTGTGCTTTCCAGTGCCTCAAAAAATAGCACCTCCCCAGTGCCCACGATGGTGTTTAATATTTAGTGGGTATGCCTGAAAGATTTATGAGATCCCAGGAATGTGACTTGTGACTTACTGCTGCAATGACAGATGTGTAGAAATGAAACTAAAAAGTTGGGAGAAAAAAATGCAGCAGTATTGCATTAATAAGAGTAGGACAAAACAGAAATAGAATTGACTTTTACATATTTTTTCAAATTATTACTAATGAGAGTGTATTTTTCGTATCCTTTCAGTAGTACAGCACTTCCACTGCAGAAGGAATCTTGTTCCTTCTGTGACATCGTTGCCCTAATCTTGACGTTGTTCAGGTGAGCTGGCCATCCTGGACTTCCTTGTAATTTTCAGTGTGGTTAGACTCTCTCCCATCTTAAAAAAATAAATAAATCTAAAATGTCCTCACCCCATCTTGTGGCACCTCGGCAATAACACATTATATTTTCTACAAAGAAGATGAAGAGACGAGATGATGAAAACCATAAATAGTTTTTCCATCAACAGCAGCCCCTTTTTGAGATGTTGCTATAAAATAACCAATAGCACCTGAGGTGCTGGTCCACAGCAGTGACCCTGACTCTTGGGAGACTGAGATAGGAACAGATTTTGAGCTGAGGAGCACTCTGAGCCACACAGGGAGATGATTATGATGATAAATAAACTTCTGTTTTCCTCCTTATTGTTGAAATAATGAGCTGTGTTTAGTCTCCTTTTAAATGTTCTACACTATGTTATTTTTAACATTCCACTCTTGCCTTGCATTGTGTCTCCCACTATAACTCTGCAAGTGTTCCAGACGCTTATTCCTACCCGAGCCCTACCTCCACTCTCTCTGCTGCTCCATTCTAGCAGCCTCTGGCTGGGTCTTCCTGTCCTCCAGGCTATGGCTCATATTCCCTGGATTGTTTCCTTGTCAGTTGTTTTTGTTTTGTAGGTTTCTGGTTTTATATATCCTCCCTCAGTGATATAATTCACTCATGTGAATTTTAATTTCTATCCCTATTATTTAAATGATTTATTCATTTATCATATATTCATATATGATTTCTACATAGGCATCCAGCTGAAAATTCTTACCCTGAACCCAGTTTCTTACTATGTCTTTATTTAGCCCCAAACTCTTACCTTGAACTCAGATTCTTCAAATATATGTGTCTTTAGACAGCTCCAAGTGTGTCTCACCTTCCAGACCCTTGGACTCAGGCTCAATTTGTCACCTTATGACTCTTCCTACAGGTCATGACAGCACCTTCTACACAACCCCTGATAGCAGCACCTAGAGCATGTCTGAGTACTCAGTCAACCTTGAACTCACATATCCTGCATCCTCACTGATAACCTGAAGCAATCCTTGAAGCTCCTTCCCTTCAGTATCTATCACTCTTTCCTCTTCCTTCTTACTCTTCTTCCTCAGTAGAGGAAGTACCTGGACTAGAGATAAAACAGGACATTGACCCATTCAGGTCTGTGGATTCTCCTTCAGTCCATCATCAGCATAGCCTAGAGATATTTCTAATAATAGATCATTTGTCTCCCTGTATCTTTCTCCTCATCATTAATCTCATTTATAATAGACCTAAAACACTTCAGGGAGCCTAAAAGACCCTTCTTGTCTCTCCAGACCTACTCCTCATGGCTGTCCCTCAGCTCTGTGCCTCAGCTATACTTACTGCAAAGAGTTCTCGGAAAACACAGAGCATCCTCAGCCTGGACATTCCCCATCTTGGATCTTTATAATATGGAAAATTCTAAAATCAATTCAATACAATGGCTACTCTCTCCAGACCTTTTTGGGTCTCCTTTGGTCCCTAGACACAGATGGCCAGGCTTTCTTGTGCTTGTACGTGCTCCGAGGTAGTATGGTATTATATGTAAAGCTGAGCTGGGAATCTGTTTCCCTCATAGCTCATAGCAGATGGTCTGCCGTGGTTGGCACTCTGTGCCCAGTCCTTGGCATACTTGATCAGAATTTGTGAAAGTTAGGTGTACAATTATTTCTTTTATTTTTGACTTTCTGTCTTCATAACTGTTTTGTATTTTTAGATAAGCACAATTGTTATACGGATAACATTAGAATCTCAAAAACGCCTGTGGTATTTGTTTCTAACAGTTCAAAAAATATAGTTTAAAAACTGTCCACTTAAATTTTGTCACAGCATCATATTGAATCTGAAATTTCCCAAATTCTGATTTCTACTGCTATTTCTATAGCCGAGGTATGTAAAAAGTGTTTTCTTACAAAATTTTTTTTATGTCATGCCTCTAAATGTTTGAGTATCACAAGAAGAAACTGAGATATCACACAGGGAGCCTGAGGAAACCTTTTCCAGATGTTGGCCTCTGAGTCACTTCCTTGTAACCTTCCCTCCCACTGTTCCAACTTCCATTTCTTACAAGGAGGCTGCCAAGTGTTGTACCAAGTGTTTCATCTTGCCCCACCTCTGTCTCCACCCTTCGATCTTGAGGTACTTATTTGTACACACTGTTCCTGCTTATGCAGATCATTAACCCTTCTCTAGGCAAAGGCGAAAAAATGAAATTGCACGCTGTCCTCTTGAAACTACTGCCCTGGGAGCTGATTGTTCACGATGTTTGCGGGAAGAAGGCCTTTCCAACTGTTTCACTCACTTCCTGCCCCATCCATCCTTCTTCCTGCAGCCTCTGAGCTCCAGGTGAAGGAAGCTGGAAATCCCCGCTCTGTCTGCTGTAGACCAACCAGATAAGCCCCTATGTGTGTGGATTATGAAAATTGGTAGAACTGGAAAATTCTACCCTATTGTAAGATAAATAACGGTAACAAAAATAGTAAGACATCCTTTAAACAACTCTCTGGATAGTCTCGTGGGAAAACAAAAAACCATATCAGTAAGCCTCAGATGGGCACTCACTGATAAAAAGAAAGTGTATGGAATGGCTTTACGGAGAAAGGGGTTTTTTTGTTACTTCTATTTACTGTTAGCTAAAGCTAATATGAACAAACTTGCATCTGGCACTTAAAGCAATGTCAGCATGGGCACAGCATGGGCATTAACGCCTACCTCCTATCTTTAACGCTTTATAAGCAATGCCACTGAATCCCAGGACACTAAGGTCACAAAGTGGTAAGAGGCCCACTTGGTATCAGAACATGAACATACAGGATGCAATCTGCACTGCCAAGTGGGGTCTTTGCTCTAGAACCAAGTGGACTGTCTGCTGTAGACCAACCAGATAAGCCCCTACGTGTGTGGATTACGAAGAGGAGTAGAATTGGAAAATTCTACCCTATTGTAAGATAAATAACGGTAACAAAAATAGTAAGACATAAGCCAAATTAAATGTCTTCTAAGTATGGTTTAATAATTTCAATATTTTTAAATCAACAGAACAAAGGGGGACAGAATATGCTGGTGCCTGCTTGTAACCAGCTACTGAGGAGACAGAGATAGGAAGGTCTCGGGTTGGAGGCCAGTAGGTAGCTTAGGAAGGTACTGTCTCCCTCTGAATTAAACCAAGTCCCCAGTGTAGCTCAGTTTTCTGCTGTTTCCTACCAGAGGAAGACCCTAGGTTCAATCTCAGCCCCAAATCACCGAATTTCAGACTTAAGGGGAAACATTAGGATTTACTTCCGATGTCCTGGATATATATATAACAAAGGGTGAAATCAATATCTGGCTCTGACATGGCTCCTCCAAGATCTTGCAGATTCAGGATGCAGAGATTTGAACAAATGCCCGAATTAATTTGCCTCCTTGGAAATCTCTCCCTTAAAGTTAAGAGTTCAGCAGGGACAAAAATGAAATGCTCATTTTTTATTACCCTAAATTTCCAAATCCCACCACAGGTGACAGTCCACATGGACAACAACAAGCTGGCCTGATTTGGCCTTCCTGAGAAAGGAAAAGGAAACAATGTTTCTTTAAGGTATACACCATCTCTTCCGTTCCATGCTGTATCTAACTGGGAAGCTCACATTCTCTCCTTGCAAAATGCTAAGCCAGCAATACAGTGTTAGGGAATCAGACCCCCGTGTGTATGCTGGTTGCATTCCTGTAGAGAAGTTGTGGAAAGTGCAGTTACCTCTCACTGTAAGCTATGGGAAGATTCCCCCCTTCCCTCTGCCTTGTACATGCCTAGGAAAAGTGCCTCATCTCATGATTTTCTCCAGAGCTCCGATCTGCTTGGATTCGGGGAGACAGAAGCAAGTACCTGAGTGCCTGGGCTCTGCACGTCTGGTGACAGTGGAGGTTCCAGAATACAGGCTTATGGTGGTGTCATCATCATCGAGCATGTCCCTTGTGCTGCTGTATTTGGCCTGCATCCTGATTCCTGCAGAGATGCCGGTGAGATGCGCTCAGATTGCTCGAGGCCGGCTGTCTACCCTCAGATACCTCAGGAAACCAGGCACTGAGAGGCATTCTTAATAGTCTTTCCCTGCAGGCAGCAAGGGAAGCCTCTGACTCCAGTTCCTGCATGGAGAGGCCCGGCCCCTCCCCTCTGAGCCTGTATTCAGAATGCCAAGTTAGTCTGGCTGAGGGGAAACCGCGTGTGTTTTCTGGCTGGGCGGTCCGTGAACAGTTATTAAAATATCTGCCTTTTACAGACCCTGTGTGTATCTGCTTACAAATCTTTCAGAGTTGCAAGGTGCGGATGATGACCCCTCCCAGTAGCACTGAAGGTCCTCTGAGTCTAAAGCATAATCAGAACTGGACTTTTTTTTTTCCCAGTATGCATCACAATCTGGTTACTCACCTGTATCTTTGGGGAAGGAGGAGGGACTATTCCTGTCTCCAAAGGCAGAGTGCAAAGCATCATTCACTGGGCATCCCGCAGCAGACCCCCTGAGAGCATCCAATCGATTTTAGTTTTTGATTTAACTCAAAAAGAAAGTGAAAGCTTTCTAGGTGAAGTGATTTCTTTGGAGATCACATAGCTGGCTAGGGTACGATTAGCTCTGAAAGGTCATCCCTGTTGTCAACGTCATATCCTTTCTTCTTACAGTATTCGGACTTGGTTTAACATTTTATAGCGCACCAGGCCCATTGTGGTCACATTCGCCCTGATGCTTTATCAGCAGTCCCGATTTACAGTGCTGTTATTAACCACTGTGCAGCATTGGGAAGACAACTAGCTCTGTGTTCCTATAGTTGTTAAGATAAGAAATGAGAAAATTGTCTCGGTCTATGTCCAGCCTCACTCGTGAAGCAGAAAAGTATAATCTATTTTTGTCATGTTTATGTAAGTGTGTTGCAATAACTGAATACCTGAGACCAGATCATTCATACAAAATGAAAAAAAAAAATCTCATACTTCTGACTCAAGATCAAAGTGTTGACAAATTCATTGGTGAGGGGAGGGACGTATGCTCTAAGGGAGCTACTGTACCATCATATAGTAGAAGTGTGCTGTCAGGCCAGTAAATAAATATCTCTATCTATCTATCAATCAATCTATCTATCTATCTATCTATCTATCTATCTATCTATCTATCTATCTATCTATTTGTTGTATACATACCTAATCTACACAACTCACACATACATATATGTATACACACACACACACACACACACACACACACACACACACACACACACNACACACACACACACACACACACACACACACACACACACACACACACACCTCAGTCCCTAGGACAAATGTATGTGTTTCTGATTACATGTACATTTCAATGTAAGTTGTCAGCATGCCAGGCAATAGAACACCCTGGACCATCCTTCCTATCGTCACTCTGGTTCTACTTGCTTTTTAACCCCCAAACACTATGATTTCTCAGCTTCCTGATCTTGGAAGGAAATCTTGCTTTCAGCATCCAGATTTATTTTCTATGATGATGATGATGATGATGATGATGATGATGATGATGATGATGATGGTTTCTTGAACTTATCTGTTCAACTCTGGGAACCAAATTAAAATATTTGCACCTTGGGCTTGGGACGTGGCTCAGTAGCTGCTGTGGAATCATGAGGAGAATCCAATGTGGGATTATCATATCCACTTGGAAGCCATTTACAGTGTCCTCATCTCCCAGGGTTGGATGAAAGGGAGAGGCAGGTGGATATGGGACAGCTGGCCAGACAGCATAAGGAAACAGGTAAATCTAGTTCAGAGGAAGACCCAATTTCAACAAAGAAGGTGATGGCACGTGATAATGAATGACACTGGATGTCGACCTCTAGTCTCCAGATGTGTCCAGGGAAGTGAGGATACTCCTACACACATATGCACATGAGAGCTCACATGTGCACACACACAACAGTCATGTCTTTCAAAATCCCATACTGTGCTTTAACTACTTGAGCTAATTAATCATACTTCTCTCATATTGATCACTGTCTCCTCTATAGTTTTTTTCAGATGTTGACAATTCAGAGTTGAATATTAAAAGATGAGAGCAAACCTCACAAAATGTATGTTTTCCTCAAGATGTTTTGAAATCTTTAACCATAACCCAAGTTTATGCTTCAATGAAAAATGTCTAGTATACATATTCCCTACCAGTATTGAAGTAATCAACCTTTTGAAGAAGGCAAATTAGATTGTTACATATAGGCAGTTTTTTCAGAGGCCAAAGATACTTTAATAAGCAGTTTTTCAATAGAGATGAAATTGACATAAACCCAATCATTTTCAAGTGAACAATTCAGTGGACTCAGCATAATTTCTGCCTGCATATTGATTAGTCTGAGAAAGCTACAAACAGATCCCCAGCAATTTGGAAATCCACACTGGAAATAAGGGTGGTATTAATGGACAATCTTAGAAGTTAACAAGACAGGCCACACTAGGAAACAGTCATATTCCAGTCATATGTTTGTAAAGAAATGACTTAAGAAGTGGTTGTTAACTGCAAGATAGTGTATCATAAAAAGATGAAATATGTTATGTGTTTCAAAACACTAATCCCGACTGGGTGCTATTTAAATATTCACTATCAGATATGATCTTTTTCCAACTATAGAATTTAAGGAGAACGCTTCCTGTAAGGGCATACCAGATTTGCTATCAGAAAAGGTGAGCAGACTCTTTGAGTTATCTAGTTGAGGAAGTAGCTTGGGTCACTACTTTGGGGTGATGGCCATTTTAATAATGATCATGTGGGTGAAAATAGAAGCCCTATTTGTGGTGAAGATTCTCTTCTCTCATTTTTTCACTTCTCAATTTAGAAGTGCATTTTGCCTTCTCCATGTGTCTGATATACTGTAGACACTGAGCAAATCATGCAAACACAGTGTGTACTCTGGTAACAATTTTTGATTAACATATATGCATATGTCTTACTAGTTTATTTAATGATACTGATCTGTACATATGTTCAGTGTTGACTTCTTGGGGTTCAGTAGGCTTGTTCCTAGAGAAAGCTTTCCCCCCTCTTTAACTTCCTGTAGTTCTTCATGTGGGGAATAGGGCCTTGTGGAACTTCTACATCTATATCATACCAACTGAGGTTGTCATTATGCAGGTATTGTTTTTATTTCCTAGATATACTCTCCCTGTCCTGTCTAGAAGACACTATAGCCACACTCCTCTACAGTGTTTCCTGATGGTGTAGGGGTTTATTTGTGGCTGTGAAATTTGAGTCAGGGTACCTCAAATACATAATATATATTCTCTGTATTTTTGAGCTGCCCTCACTCCATGCCTAGTGGCTTCCTAAATGCAAGATAGTGCCACCATCTTTGTGAAGATGACAAGTACAAAAGTCTCAGCTTCTTCATCCAAGTTCTCAGCTGAGGTTAAAGTTTCTTAGCATTTCAGCATTTTCTCTGGTTTTTAATATTCATCTTTCCTGTTCTGTTCTGTTCTGTTCTGTTCTGTTCTGTTCTGTTCTGTTCTGTTCTGTTCTGTTCTGTTCTGTTGTTGTTGTTGTTGTTGGTAGTGGTGGTGGTGGTAGCGGTGGTGTGTGTGCCTGTACACACACACACACACACACACACACACACACACACCATCATTATATTCTCACACACATTTACAGTTCCTTCTCACAGATACTGTATGAAGAAGTATTGCAGATTTGGTTGTAGACCTCTGATCCATGAATCCATACACAATTGTGCAGTAAGCTTTCCTGGGGAGCTGTATTTCTGACTTGAAACCTGTTAGAAAGAAATACAGTGAGGTAATTAAAATAAACAGAGACCACGGAGGTCTTTCATGGAGCTAGCAAGTTTAAGAGCATTGGTAAAAATAGTTTGAGGCATTTAAATTATTTAAAAATGAATCTTTAATTTAGAATGAATTAATCTTCAAGTGGTAATAGACTTGTCTTTATAATTAAGGTAAGAAAATGATTTTTCCCTCAGAAATGCTAATATTAATAGTTGAATGAAATAAAGAGTCATGCCAATTAGTCACGTTCAAGGAATATCATTGGGTCATAGTGCAAAAGTCACCACCTACTGAACTCTACCCTGAATGGCTGCTTCTTCTTGACCCTGTGGTTGGTAGACTGAGAAAATCTGCTCTTGAATTGACAGGGGTAAGATAAACTGCCTCAACCCAGACCCCAGGGAGAATTTTTGCTAGTAATTTCTGAAAAATTTCCCGACATTCAAGTGGTTTGGGGGCCGAGATTAAGTTACTGCCACCCTGGAACATTTTAAAATATTAAACCCATTTTGTGAACTTACAAAGAATCATCTAGTTGCATGGTTACCATGGAAAAACAAATCAAGGCGAATAAATGCTGCAGAAGAGGAAGGAGTATGTTCTGTGGGTTGTTAGTGAATGCATTTGGAGTGAATTAGTAGAGGAGAGGTAGCTGAGCACTGCTGATGTAACACTGGGTGAGGGTACGGGAGAGGGCATTTCATTGCCACCACTATCCTCAGGAAGCAAAAGATGTGTTACTCTATGAACTTCAAGTTGACACAAAAAGCCCTCCAGAGTTCACAATGCAATGATGATGATCAGCTGTCAAACACAATTAGGTATTTAAGAAAACAAACCAACTTGAATGATGCACAAGGAGAAAAACAGAATGCACACAGAGTTTGCAGGTACAGACTAAAAAAACAACTGTCCTGAGTGGACTCTAGGAGTTAATAGATAGTACTGAGAATACTGTAAGCAAAATGAGCTGCAAGTGACAAAAACAAAACAAAACAGGTAAACCAGAGGAATTATGGGAAATAAACAAAAATTAAAACAGAAATCAGTAAAATACAAAGGGAGGGAGGGAGGGAGGGAGGGAGGGAGGAAAGGAGGGAGGAAAGTGACATCATACAGGAAGATGCAACAATTCTAAATCCACATAAACCTTTTAATATGGCTTTAAAATATCAAGTGACACTCTTAAAGAAATATAGGAGGACCCGTGTAGATGTGTTCAATACAAATTAAGAGGGAATTACCACCACGTGCAGTATGTTCTCTGATCACAGAGGAGCTAAGCCTGAAATCTAAAGGATAAATAGGAAGGTAAGAAGCATGGGTGTGAAAAGTGAGAAATTTATTTCTATGTCATGGATCAAAGAACAACTCACCGTGGAAGTCAGAAAGCGTGTGAACCAAATGACTCCAAAGCCAAAAAAGACTGGAGATGATGAGTTAAACCTCCAACATAAGAATTTAGAGAAAGAATTCAGCTTGACACAGAGAAATTAGGTGGAAGGTAATAATATATATGAGAATCAATACTAGCCAAAGTGATAAAAGAGAATAGAGAAATATTAGCAAAATTTAAAAAATTAAAGTTTAGTTAAATTGGACTAAATATATTAAGATTAATGGGAGAAAAGATACACGCATGCATGCATGAATATACATTGAAAAGGAGATAAAATTTTATATTTACAAATATTAATGAACAGATGAATAGAAATTTCAAAGACTTCAGCACACATTTAGGAAGAAATTGTAAGTTCACAAATGTAAGATACAGTTGAAACAATGATATAAGATACCATTTTTCATCAGTTTTGTAAAAAAATATTATGCTAATGATTTTACCTTTATGCCCTTTACTTTACCATTGTAAAGGATAGCCACTCTTTCTATTCTCAGTTTTGGCTAAAGAATGCAGCCATAAAAGAAGTATGGTGATTTGTCTAATGTCTCATGTACATAGAGTGGGTTAATCATTACCTCAGACATAGGTACAGCCTCGAAGTCCAAGGCTGCACTGAATAGCACCTCTCCTCACTGGGCCAGAAGGACCAGATGCCATAGGAATCCCTTAGCCAGCACCAGGAGAGCATCCTTTACAGCTTTCCTGAGAGCTGTTCTCTTCATCTCTATGTCCCTCTCTCCCTCTCCCTCCGCCACCATGACTCCTTTTTCTCATATGTGACCAGAGAAGCAGGTTTTGTAGCTGCATGGTAGGATTCCACCTCTCCATGTCTGTACCGGAACTTACGAGTTGGGGGAGAATGCTGATCCATCCTCCCAGAACCATGGCCCTTCACTCTGATTGCGGGAAAGGCCTATCCAAAATGAATTAATATGGTGAGACGATGTTTGGCTTTCAATGAACTCCTGAAGTAAAACAAAAATACAAACATACATCAGGGGGATCCTAAAACAATGCTATAGGCATCCAGGGAGGAATGAATCCTTTTATAGAAGGATGTTCACATAAGGTGACTATATAGAGAGGACTGTAAATCACTGAATATCGTTGAATGTCTAGAGAGGTGTTTTAAGAGTCATTTTCAATTTTCCCATCAAGAATAGATTCGTTGCTGGGCGTTGTGGCGCACGCCTTTAATCCCAGCACTTGGGAGGCAGAGGCAGGAGGATTTCTGAGTTCGAGGCCAACCTGGTCTACAGAGTGAGTTCCAGGACAGCCAGGGCTACACAGAGAAACCCTGTCTCGAAACAAAACAAAACAAAACAAAACAAAACAAAACAAAACAAAACAAAACAAACGAACAAAAAGAATCGATTCGTTAATAAAGATGTGAGCTAGGGAGATGGCTCAGTGGGTAAGATTGCTTGCTGGGAACACATCAGGACCTGGATTTGAGTTCCCAATATCCATATTAAAATGCCAGCTGCATACATACCTTTAACTCCTGTATGGTAGGGGTTGAAGACAGGAGAGTCCAGGAGTTGGGTGGTTGTAAGCCTAGCTCTCTAGGTTCAGTGTGCGAACACACACACACACACACACACACACACACACACACACACACACACACACACACAAGCTCTCACACAAACTAAAGGGGGAAAATAGGCTTAGATTATCAATATTCTACCTCAATCAACAAACTACACAGAATCCAGCAATGTCCAGCTCCCAAGCAGCTTCGTGGGAAATGGGCCATTAGTTTTTGTACAAGTAGCAAACATAAACTCATAATAACTTTACCAAGGAAAATAATGCTGTGGATGAGACCCAGAGCCTGACAAGTGTCAGGTAAGCTCTCTTCCACAGATGTACATCCCCAGCCCTGAACTGCATGTTTTATGATTAAAATAATCCAGGACTCTTGAATTGGTCACAAAAATCGGATGATTCCTTGCCAATCACAGGTTGATATCAAAGGCCAGGTGAATTTCTAATGTGATCCTCTTCCTTGTCTGTATTCCTGCTTTCGTTAACTTTCACAGGAACTGCAGCTATTGGGTATGGAGTTACAGATGGACAAAAACAGAGTAGTGAAGGCAGAATAGAGTGTGCAGACTGGAATTGTACTGAGGGATGCTTTCTGTAGCTCTCACCCACTTTTCCTTCAACATGTACTGTAAGTCCTCCTGGTCCCATACAATTGCTTGTTAATAGGGGTGCTTTTAAACTTTCAGCTTATTTGCTATTTTATCTGTTGTTTGACTTTTAACAACTGTTATTTCTCTTTTCAACTATATATAAAAGGGTTACTTTTTAATCCTCTTTGTCACTTAGAAGGAATTTCTTGTCTAGATCAGTCTGAGCTAAGATGGAAAGTGTGTATCAAAATTAAGTAACAACAACACAAAATAAATAATAACAAAAATCAAATAAAACCACCTCTTTGCCTTCCTCAGTATTTTAACAAGACCAAACAATTCATAAATGTTTATTGTCATTGCTGATATCTTTCTTGATATTAAAATAACAAATGGGCAGTTTTTCTCCTATACTTCAAATTTGAAAATTGAAGTACGCATAAACAAACTTACAGAGCCCTTACCACAACATTTGAACAATCATAAAGTTTGTTTTAACGTATTTACTTTAACATTTCCCTTTTCATCCTTTTGTGCATGTGTGTTCTGTGCAATGCCACAGTACTCATGTGGAGGTCAGAGGGCCATTTGTGGGAGTCAGTTTTTTCCCCTTCTATTATGTGGGTTCTAGAAACAAATTCAGGTCAAGCTTAGTGCCCCGAAATTGCTTATTTTAAAGTAAAATGTGATTCCTTTTCTAATTCATTAATAAAAAATAAAACCATGCATTATTACTATACTGCATAATTTTGCAGTTATACCGAATGATGATATTAACATTGTTAGTGCAGGAATCTCTCTTGCCCTGATGAATATAGACCACAGGTAATTACAGAAGTATGTGCTTACAAATTCTTTTGAGTCATCTATCTTCAGTAGATGAGCACCTAGCTGGGAGCAGTGTCTCTTACTTCCATACCAGGACTTTCCTGAGAAGCTAAATAGGTAACAGCTCTTTGCATGCATGATCCAATTAGGAAGGCAAGGCCGAGAAAAAACTCCTGGAAAGAAAATTAATATCATGAAATTCATAGTATAACAATAATTCCCTTAGTGCATTCATGAGTACCTAATAATAAATTTTCATTAACATATTTCTTTAATACATCTTTAATTTTTGACACAAATTAGATGATAGCTTTAGAGAATATATTAAAAATCTCTTCACTCATTTAAAAAAATTTAAAGTAAAGGGACTAAAGAAGTGGTTCAGTGTTTGAGAACACTGATTGCTCTTCCAGAGCACGTAGGTTTGTTTCCCAGCACCCATATGACACTTCACAAACATCTATAACTGCAGTTTCAGGGCAGTGGTGCCCTCTTCTGGCCTCTGAGGGTACCAGGTATGCAAGTGATACACACAGGCAAACATGCAAACAAAACAAGTATAAAATTTAAAATCAGTTGAGTTTGTGTAGTGTTTTAAATAGACGACTAGACTTATCTCATCCATTACTTCAAGCTTAGGCCTAGATTCCCTTTCTTTATTGATTCTCTATAAAACAAATGCCACTCAAAATCAATGGCTACAAACAGGCGTTCTACTTGACTTAATTTATCCTATGAAGAGGCATAAAAGTAATTATTTATATTTCAAAGGCTCTTTTGCATTTCATTAGCTGAAGACGGGAGGTAAGTCCAGAGATGGACTGCTGAAGGGAAAGCATTGTCAATCAGTTATGATTCAATCAGAAACACAGGCTGGATATAGAAAAAAGTTATGAAATCAGTTGAATGCTATGATTGAATGCATTTATCCAGTTTTCAGTGAGTTATTAGCATATTAGTATATTATTAGCATTTACATTCTTCAATGTCCCTTCCTCACTTTTCCCCTACACTCCTTTTCCCTCACATCTTTCTTATTCTAACATCACTGTAAAAATACCAGTTCCATAAGGACACTGAACACTGCCCCTTCATTTGCATCAAATTACATCATATCCCGTAGATCTCAGCCGCAGCCAGAGATAGGAGCAGACGCTGCTTCTTTTAGTAAGTGAAAGAGCTGTGAATTTGTGATGCCACTTTATCAACTGTTTGGAAGGGTATGTTATGCTAAGGGAATTCTGTTAGGTCTGCTTGCCTTGAATGTGCTGTTAGTAGATGTAAAGGTATTCCCCTCCCCAGGCCTCAGCACCAGGAAATGAACCTCTGGAATTGGGGATCCCATTGCTCCTTTGGTGCTGCCCTTGCCTGTAGTTTGGGATGCCTTGGAGGGAGGAGCCACCTTCTCATCTAAAGATGATTCTGTGGGTTTGTGGTTCTCTTTATTTCTTGATAGGAAGTTGTCTTTCTCCTCTGGATTTCTCCCTGAATTGTGTCTCCGAAATGCTTCATACATCACGAACAGCAATAGTGACAGAAAAAAAGAAAGTCATTCTGCTGTGTTTGAAAACGGAAATGCCAGCACTCATATTTTCATGGAAGTATATAGTGGATGCTTATGATTGTTGATAAATAAATTGTATGTTGCTGATAAAAAGACAGAGTCAGATGGGTCACACATAGATGATATATTAAATATATGGAAAGGACTATGAAGCAGGTAGCAAAAAGAAAATGGCATAGATCTAACTGCAATTGTAAGCCATTTTAAATACTAATAATTTAATGAAATAATACCTTTTGCTTTCTTCTATTATTTAAAAATGCTAGCTAGCTCTTTGAGAATTACCCAGCATGTCATATATAGAATGTTTCTGTACTCAGCAAGAATGTGACTAATTTTGAGCAATGAAAACTCTTTGAAGTTTACAACTTTTTTTAAAGATATTTTCTTCATTTACATTTCAAATGCTATCCCATTTTCTAGTTTCCTCTCTGAAAGTCCCCTATACCCTCACCCGGCCCTGTTCCCCAACCCACCCACTCCCACTTCCTGGCCCTGGCATTCCCCAGTACTGGGGCATACAATCTTTGCAAGACCAAGGGCCTCTCCTCCCATTGATGGCCAACTAGGTCATCCTCTGCTACATATACAATTAGAGACACAAGCTTTGGGGGTTGCTGGTTAGTTCATATTTTTGTTCCTTCTACAGATTCAATGCAATCCCCATCAAAATTCCAACTCAATTCTTCATAGAGTTAGAAAGATAAATTTGCAAATTCATCTGGAATAACAAAAAAACTAGGATAGCAAAAACTATTCTTAACAATAAAAGAACCTATGTTGGAATCACCATGCCTGATCTCAAGCTGTACTACAGAGCAATTGTGATAAAACCTGCATGGTACTGGTACAGTGACAGGCAAGTAGATCAATGGAATAGAATTGAAGACCCAGAAATGAACCCCACCTGTGGTCATTTGATCTTTGACAAAGGAGTTAAAACCATTCAGTGGAAAAAAAACAGCATTTTCAACAAATGGTATTGGCTCAACTGGTGGTTATCATGTAGAAGAATGTGAATTGATCCATTCTCATCTCCTTGTACAAAGCTCAAGTGGATCAAGGAACTCCACAGAAAAACAGAGACACTGAAACTTATAGAGGAGAAAGTGTGGGAAGAGCCTCGAAGATATGGGCACAGGGGAAAAATTCCTGAACAGAACAGCAATGGCTTGTGCTCTAAGATAAAGAATCAACAAATGGGACCTCATAAAATTGCAAAGCTTCTGTAAGGCAAAGGACACTGTCAATAAGACAAANATGCCACCAACAGATTGGGAAAGGATCTTTACCAATCCTAAATTTGATAGGGGACTAATATCCAATATATATGAAGTTTACAACTCTATTGACACAGAATTCATGAAATACAGAAACCTAAAGAGATATATTCAGTCTTCACAAAACATCTGCTTAGTAATTTTTCAATGCCTCAGGCAGTACTTGGCAGAGTCAAGATATGTTTTATTAAAGATCATGTGTAAGATAATTCCCACGTATCGTGTCATGAGGCTTTCAAAAATGACACACAACTCATTTAATACGGCTATCTCCTAGGAAGGATTATGATTCTTTTGACTCTGCAAGTTTCCCCCACTAACTTTTACTTTCAGTTCTACTTTAAAAAAAAAATCACCTATGTAGAATAGTAGAGCAATATACTTGAGAATATAAGTTTTATTAAGCAGGTTTTATATAATCCACCATTTCCTATAATCTCACCAATAACTAGGTTATAACTATGGAAGAGTTAATCTTCAAGTCTCTCAATGCTCCTATAACTGAAACAGAAATTAATAGCACCAACTTAATGGGATTAATATACAGATTAAATGAGGTTATACATGCCAAGCCCTTGAGAGAGTTCTTGGCATAAGTGAATTGCACAATCACTGTTTGTGACTGCATCAACCACCCCCCCCCACACACACACTCACTCATACTCACCTAGGGCACCCAGCACTGCAGCAACCACTACTGCCACAAAGCACAGGATTCCTAAACCCACTGCAATGGGCCTCCAAGGAGAAGATGGAGCCCGGCTTCCTGGAAAGTCAGAGAGATGAGAAAGAAAATGAGGGAAGATGATGGAACTCTTCAACAGCTTAGCTCATTGAAATTGGGGTGGTTCTAAAGGGATCAGCAGACACTAGGCTCTATCTACTTGAGAATCTAATATTGTAGTGTAAATCTCCATTTTCCTCCAACTTCAGGATGCCTCTTCTTCCATTGCTTCAGCCGTAACCTCATGGCCATACCATCTGTAACTCCTCCATTGTAGGCTCACAGGCTAGTCTATAGGTCTGGACATTGTCCATTCCCTGAAGTCCTACTTGGCCATAGAGTTTTCTGTAGGAGAAACAGCACCAATAACTAAGGCTAGTTTTTTCTTGTCATTTATATGGTGCATGATTTAAACAAGTTATTTTCTCTATGCCTTTCTTTTTAATTTTTGTTATTTCCAATTTTGAAATTGGATTGATAGCACCTTCAAATACTGTTGCCGGGACTGAGCTCTCTAGTTTACGCAGCATAAGCATGCAAGCTATGCCCCTTCCCTCAATCGATTTTTAGACTATTTTCCAAGCAAATTTCACAAGAAAGGGATTGTGTAAGTGGTTATAAGAGGAAAATAATTGCATAATGTGAACACTGAAAAGCAAAAGAAAGCAAACTGATGTTAGAACCCGTGAGTCATTTCTTCCTATAAGTTAATAGCGAACTGATTTTGTTTTAAGCTGAGGACAGCAACAGCAGAAAGCCAAGTCATAGAGCTGCCCCAATAGGTGACCCTTAAAGAGACTAAAACACTCACTCTGTGTTAGGACTTTAATGTCCTTTATTCTCATCTTGTTTCCATTTTAATATCTATCCCCTGATAATGAGACATTTTAATGTAGCTTGTGTTTTTCCATCACTGATATATTAACATCTCATTTTATAAAATCAAAATTAATCTCTTACCAAAAGAGCATAGCAGACTTGGGATTTAAACCCCATGACTCCTGGGCTTCTCTTTGTGTTTAACCAAAGATGCACTCGTTTTTATTTGCCACACACTCCTCTATAGTTGCATCCCCATGACTTTAGCATCCTACCTTGTATGGTTGTACAGGTTGTTTGTCTGTTTCCTGATCCTCCCACAAGTTAAAAAAAAAAAAAAAAAAGCAAAAAGCAACTCTACTAAAATTCTTTCATCTTTCTCTTTTACTCATATTACCAGTGCCACCTCCGACTGTAGAGTAGAGTAGTTCTGTTTTCTGCCATAAACCAAAAGCAATTTGTGAAAGTCGTTGCATATTTCTCAGGGAATGAAGCTTAGTGGGCATTCAAAGGATCTATGATGACTCCCAGCAGCCTTTAAAACTCTCTCTCTCTCTCTCTCTCTCTCTCTCTCTCTCTCTCTCTCTCTCTCTCTTTCTCTTGCTCTCTCGCTCATATATATATGTATATATATACATATATATATCATATATATAAATATCACACACATACACATATATTATATATTTCCATATATAAATACATATATGAAAATATATATTTGTAGGCAGTTCTACAAATCAAGAGTCTCTCCAGGTCTCTACTTCTGTTATTTCAGAAAAAAGATTCTGTTAGCAGAAAGAAAATGGATACCTTTATCTGAAATCATGGGCCTTTTATGGATGTCTCGAGTGCTGAAGTCTAATTGAGTATATCCATCTTCATCCAGATTCTCTATATGAGAGTGATATTTCATTGCTTCACAGGGCCCTAGGTAGGCAGAGCACTGGAATGTTCTTTACTAGTAAAATAACTGCCAGGATGGGGCTCACTCATCCAAACCCTGAAACAGTTCTTCACTGAGGTTCATGGAGCTCAGCTTAAATAGTCTAGTCAGTGCCCAAAGCAGGAAATGAAAACCACATTGGAGTAATTTCCCCTTTGGCCTCTAGATCCTGTTTCTGAGGCTGTAACTTCTGAAGAAAACTGAAATGTTGTATGGTGCATGTCATTTTAGATGAACTCTATGACTGATCCATGTACTACAGTCTTAAAAGATGTTGGTTACACTCCCCATTGAAACTGACATGATTAATCGGTATGGCCTATGTAAACTGTTAAGCAGTTTGGGTGTCTTGAATTCAACACTGGCTTGTTAGAACTCTGCCTGCATCCACGCATCTTTTCATGTGTCCATACCTTACACTGTATTAAATACTCTATAACTGCCTGGAGTTGGCAGCATTTGCAGGAAGGTTCTCCACATAGAAACTTATTACCTGATGGAGGAAACTACAGCTGAGCATCTAAAGTACATTACTCCAGCAACACGAAGCGAACGATTCTCTTTGAGGCTTATCATGGAGTAGAAGTATATAGGACTAAACATTTATTGGTAATGATTCTGCCTTTTGTACTTCACAGCACACCTGCTTTCTCATTCTGTCTCCCTCCCTAAGAATTACACTTTAGCACATATTAGCACTACTATTTTCAAATGAGGAGAAAAAGACATGGATACTTGAAGATGGAAATTTCAGAACTAGAACAAGGGACTAGAACAAAGTCTACTAAGATTTTAAGACTTGGAATTATTTATTGTTGCACTGGTTTCATTCTTCTGGTCTTCTGGACTCTTATGATACATATAATAGACTGAAACATAAAGCTAAATTCTCTCTCTCTCTCTCTCTCTCTCTCTCTCTCTCTCTCTCTCTCTCTCTCTCTCAATTCACAGATTAACAAAAAGTGATCGAATCAGTAAAGTTGTGAAACAACCATCATTTGATTACTGCTATAAGTCAACAAGGAGACCATCAAAGAAACGAGAACAGACTTAGTTTAAGGATACGATTGCGTTTGAGAAGAAGATTTACCATGAATGGAAGTCAGAGTCCACAAAACAAAATTTGAAGACTTTTTCAAGGCTAGAGTGTGCTAATAAAAAGAAGCTGCAATAGTAAAGGGATAGCCAGAGTGAGTCTTCTTCAGGACTGGTCAATTGGCACTTACTAAACTAAGAAACTCCTCATCTTCATGACTTGAGGCAGCGGCACATCTGGAAACAATGCACTCACCTCCAACTCTCAGAGACTGTGAGGAAGAGCAAGGATGATCACCCTCGAATGTTGGCCCTTGAGGAGACTGTTCAGGGTGGTGGACTTCTCATGCCAAGGGCAGAGAAAAGATACTATATTGCAAGTTCCAAATATATCTGCTGTAAGAGTGGATTTACCTACCACCTGCTGTCAAGATGGTTTTTTGTTTTGTTTTGTTTTTTTGAGACAGATCTCAAAAACTCAATATTCTCCCTGATCATGGGATAACAAACTCAGCTCTGACTTAAGAAGCTCGTAGCTCTATGAGCATACTTGTGTAGGTACCTCAGGCTTTTGGACCCATCAGTCCTTAGGAACAAAGCTCTCAGTTACTTGGAAGCCATTATGGGCCTGCCACATGTACTGGTGAAGGTAGGAGGGGTTGTTATCTGAAAATGAGTATGGACTTCTCAAAGTCTAATACGGACAGAGATGATAGAGCTCTCAGCAGCAAGTGAGAGCCTTCATCTTACATAGTCTCCCACACAAGTCTTACTGACTATTCCTGGATATGTCATAGAGGGGTCATGTCTGCCTATCTCACTATCCACTAGCCATTCAATTCAATAAAGCAGCATGGTGAGGTGTAGGAATCCTACCACAAATAAGGCATGCTGACATCTAAGAAAATGACACAAAGAGGAAGATGACCCTGGCACAGGCCATGAGATCTTCACATGAGATGGAGGAGGAGTGAGAGATCCTCTTTCAGTGTCTAGAGGAAAAGGACATCTGCATTTCATAAGAAGACACAGACAAGAGAATGAAAGCCATGCCAAGTTCCTCTCAGGCATTTCTAATTAACTAAACTCTGGGTCACCCTTGGGGCAGAGACATGAAAGTCTGAGGGGGTTGTTGACATAATGGGAAGGTAGTGGGTGACAGAGGAGTATAGGGCATGGAAAGAACTAAATTTCATCACGTAATATATAAAAGTATCAACAAAAAAAATGAAAAACTGCTTCTAAGAGTCAAGAATCTTATGTATATTCGTCATACTTACATTTCCTAAGAAATTAATCTTCTTATTCAACATGGATTTTTCTTTATTTTTGTTCTTGCTTTTATTTATTATTATTATTATTTTCTTTATTTACATTTCAAATGCTATCCCGAAAGTTCCCTATACCCCCCCCCGCCCCTGCTCCGATTAGGCCATCTTCTGCTACATATGCAGCTAGAGACACGAGCTCAGAGGGGTACTGGTTAGTTCGTATTGTTGTTGCACCAACAGGGTTGCAGCCCCCTTCAGCTCCTTGGGTACTTTCTCTAGCTCCTCCACTGGGGTCCTGTGTTCCATCCAATAGCTGCTGCTTGTGGACGTTGTACATCGTGGTGCGGAGCCTAGTGCGCACCACGATGTACAACGTCCACAAGCAGTCTTGTGTTTTGTAAAATGTATCTTGGGTATTCTAAGTTTCTGGGCTAATATCCGCTTATCAATGAGTGCATATCTAGTGACTTCTTTTGTGATTGGGTTACCTCACTAAGGATGATATCCTCCAGATACATCCATTTGCCCAAGAATTTCATAAATTCATTGTTTTTAATAGCTGAGTAGTACTCCATTGTGTAAATGTACCACAGTTTCTTTATCCATTCCTCTATTGAGGGACATCTGGGTTCATTCCAGCTTCTGGCTATTATAAATAAGGCTGCTATGAACATAGTGGAGCATGTGTCCTTATTACCAGTGGAAGATCTTCTGGGTATATGCCCAGAAGAGGTATTGCTGTCCTCCGGTAGTACTATGTCCAATTTTCTGAGGAACCTCCAGACTGATTTCCAGAGTGGTTGTACAAGCTTGCAATCCCACCCGCAATGGAGGAGTGTTCCTCTTTCTCCACAACCTCGCCAGCATCTGCTGTCACCTGAATTTTTAATCTTAGCCATTCTGACTGGTGTGAGATGGAATCTCAGGGTTGTTTTGATTTGTATTTCCCTGATGACTAAGGATGTTGAACATTTTTTCAGGTGTTTCTCAGCCATTCGGTATTCCTCAGTTGATAATTCTTTGTTTAGCTCTGTACCCCATTTTTTAATGGGGTTATTTGAATTTCTGGAGTCCAGCTTCTTGAGCTCTTTGTATATATTGGATATTAGTCCTCTATCAGATTTACGATTGGTAAAAATCCTTTCCCAATCTGTTGGTGGCCTTCTTGTCTTGTTGACAGTGTCTTTTGCCTTACAGAAGCTTTGCAATTTTATGAGGTCCCATTTGTCAATTCTTGATTTTACAGCACAAGCCATTGGTGTTCTGTTGAGAATTTTTTTCCCTGTGCCCATAACTTCGAGGCTTTTCCCCACTTTCTCCTCTATCAATTTCAGTGTCTCTGTTTTTATGTATAGGTCTTTGACCCACTTAGACTTGAGCTTTGTACAAGGAGATAAGAATGGATCAATTCTCATTCTTCTACATGATAGCCGCCAGCTGTGCTAGAACCATTTTCAACATAGATTTTTCAATGAATACACATTCATAAATGTACTTGTACCTTTGTGTCTATAAATATCAAAGAAAAGATACTTTAAAAATCAATAAAAATTATCAGTTGATAATTCTCCTTTTTCTTGTTTTTAGGCTTGCATACAAATGAATGGGCTTTCTAGGAACACTTCTATCCACATATGTCATTATACTTTATTCTCACTCGTTCTCCTTCCTACTTATCTCTGATTAGGAGTAAGGGCATGGTACAACTTCAGCAGAAGAGATGCTGAAGTAAGACGATTTCAAGGCCAGTCTGAGCTACATGAGACACTGTCTTAAAGAAATCATCTACCTATTCCTGATATAAAGATCAGTGATAATACTTCAAATATCACATATATAATCTATGCTACAGTCCATGCCATTGTGTGATTCAGTTTATAACCCTGAAGAGGAAGAGCATTCTCTTTCCAGCTGAGTTCAATGTCCAGCACAGTGCCTGGAGCCAGACAGGAAAACAACCACACTCCTCATGGAAGTCATCAGGCTGAATTATTATCAAGTCCAACTTCTAGTCCCATATTACAGTAGGATTGTTTCTAAATTTCCCTGGGAAGTTAGGAGGAATTGAAGAAAGAATGCTGAATGCTATTTTCAAGGAGGGAGCATTTTATTAATTCATTTTTATTTTTGCTGTTTTTTTTAAAGTGGGAATATATATGTAATTCATTTAATTTTAAAGTTTGTCCTACATTTAATTGAAAGGCATAACTGATACATTTATCAAGTATGATGTGATGTTTGGGTATCTGAGTGGGGAATGCTTTTCTTGGGTATTTACTTGTGTGCCTTGGGTGACCTATGCGTTTTCCTTCATTCTTCTCGTGGTGGCTCCTCCTTTTTCCATTTCATACACTTTTAATACATTGCTAGCCACCCGTTGACCAGTCAGATCTATTGACTTTTTACTTCTTCTGCTCTTAATTACAGAATAATATTTAACAGACAGAGTGTAAACAGGATGTAGTGTTGATATCCCTGAGGAAGGTCTCAAGATTGCCCTAGTTGTCAACACCAGCACCTCAGGTGACTTTTGTTCTGCATGTGGGGATTTTATACACCGTTTTATTTAGAACAAAGTAACTGAGCTTAACACATTGGCAGCAGTTCACCTGGTGTTCTTACAGAGAGGAGCAGGCATCAGATCACAGTGTAAATAAATCACCCACCATTGCAGCTTCTAAATTCAGGATACAGAGACTCAGCAGGTGGTGGTGTCCTTTCCCCCATGCTACTGAGTGATTTTTAAAAGTGTTTCGATTTCTGAGTTGGCTTCTTCCTGTGAAAATGTCTATTGAGATCCTTGTACGTCGAAAAGAGAGGGTAAACTGATGAATGTCAATAATAATTCTCCTATAGTGTGTGATCTGAGCCAGGATGGTGGGAATAACTCAAAATGTTTAGCAAAAATCACTCAGCAAATAATCAAAGTGATAGCGCCATCTACAGTCTTGACTTAGGTATTTCAAGGCAAATTAGACCTTAAATCCTATCTATCAGAGTGGGAGTCAAGTTGCAGAATTTAAGCAGGCAGGACCTGAATCAGGGTGGAAACGCTGCTAACGGTTGCTGTTTCATCTTTGACAGCCATGGGTTTTAGAAGTTGGTTACCCCCACTCCCTTCGGGCAGGTGTGGCTTAGTCATAAACATGTATGCCCATTTTGTTTCTAATTCTTAAAGTTGGCTATCAATTTACAACTTCCCACATTGACAGAAAAATGTCTATAGTTGTCTCATTATCAACTCCAAGTATCTAAATTAACGACTCCCCTGTGTTAAATTAATACAATGTGCTTGTTTTAAATTATTTTTCTTTCTTAATGCAGACTCTGAGCATCATAGGAATGGTCGCTGTGTGTGCTTGCTGTCTATGCTGTTCCTGCTACAGACCAATTCTCTTTAGAATGAACTCCCATTCAGCAATCAGTGAGTGAATGGATGTATAAATGAACCAAAAATTTTTGAAAGAACTATAATCCACATTACTTTGTCAAGGCTAGTTAAAATAATGGACATGCAAAACTACTTAATACAATTACTTTGTTATCTAAGTTACTGAAGTATGTTGTTTGTTGGTTCATGTTTAGTTTTAGTTTGTTTCCTACAGACATATTCTTGCTATGTTGCCTTAGCTGGCTTAGAAGTCACTGTGTAGACACGGACAGACTCAAACTTGTAGATTTCCACTTGCCTCCTCATCCCAAATGCTATTTCCATTGTTGTGGCTGAGACAGGGTCTTACATGGCAGCCCAGTATTCTAGTTTTAGTTTTGTTGTTGTTAGGGTGACTTGGGGGACAACAGGGTTTATTAGGCTTGTAGTTTCATGCTGCTGGCCATCACTGAGTGGGAGCTAAGGTGGGAACTTGGGCAGCTGGTCACATCACAGCCATAGTCAAAGGCAGAGAGAAACAAATGCCTCTTGCTGCCAACTTGTTTACCTAAGCTTTCTTATGCAGTCAAGAACCCCTGCCTAGGGTTGGTACTGCCTACTGCGGGCTGGGGTCTCCTACATCAATTACCAAGACCCATAGTGAGGCCAATCTGACCTAGCAATTCCTCAGTAAAAATTTTCTTCCCAAATAGTTTCGGGTTCTGTCAAGTTGACAGTTAAAGCTATGCAGGACGCTCAGAGTGGCCTAACACCAGGCTGACCTTGAACACAGCAATTCTGTGCTCCATCCTCCTGAATTTAGACATTGCAGGTATGTCCGTCTGATCTAGATGGGGTTTTAAATCACAAGTTAGGCATTCTGTATCATTTCTAAAAGATTATTTATTAGGTGGGATTACACTCATAAAAAATTACTTAACTTTGAAATTGATACCAGGTGACATAGTGCATTACAAGCAATCTTAGCTTTTACAAACAGCTTAGCAAAACCGGATGATTTGACATTTATGAATATATTGAGCTGGATCTCTGTTGCCAGTGCTATGAGATGTTTTATTGGGCTTAAATTATTCATAGTGCAATTGATTTGCTTATTCTGTAAAAGTTAAATTATAAATGAACTGCCGGGTGTGCTCATAATGAAGTTAGGCAACTAAAGAAGAGCTGAGGCATGTGGCTGTTGGCTGAACCATAACACAGACCATTAAGTTTCAATATGTTGTAACCAAAGGCCAGTTTAATAACCGTGAAAGCTCAGATTGCTCCAAGTCCACACACAACTCATTTGATAACGCAACCACATCATTCCTTTCAAGTCAAACCCTCATTCCTATTTTCTCACAGGAAACTGGGGCTCTGTCAGCTTTCTAGTTGATGACATCATCTACAGATTAGTGCTTTGTCCTTCATGGAAGAAGCTGATGTGGAGGGATAGGGTTTGGGATGATTTACAAAGTAGGTTCAGGTACAAAGATAGTGACTTTGAGGAGTGGCTACGTGGCTCAGCTGCCTAGTCTGACGACCTTAGTTTGATTCCAGGGTGGAAGAAGGGTACTAACTCCAATAAGTTATCCTCAGATCACCATGCATGCCACAACACATGTGCCCAGACATATGTAAAAACATACACAAAAGAAATATAAATTTAGGGCTGGAGAGATGGCTCAGAGGTTAAGAGCACCAATTGCTCTTCCGAACGTCCTGAGTTCAAATCCCAGCAACCACATAGTGGCTCACAACCACCCATAATGAGATCTGATACCCTCTTCTGGTGCGTCTGTGCTTATGTATAATAATAAATAAAGAAAGAAATATAAATTTAAAATAATTTAGAGTAGCTTTGATATTAAAATAAAAATATTAGATACATTATTTTCATTTATCTTTGTTGGGACAGAGTCTGATTCTGTAATCCAGGTTGGCCTAGAATTCATTATGTTGCCTAGGCTGTCCTGAAACTCATAGCAGTCATTCTGTCTCAACGTCTCAAGGATAGCTTCAAAATGAATTTTTTTAATCTATTCAATTTACTTTATAAGTTATGAAAATACATTAGTAGTAGATTCAGAAAATTATCTGCTTGGTTCATGTTACGAGCCAGAGTCACAGTGGATGAAGTTCTCTGAGGAAAACCAGTCTTTGAAAACGTGTAAAGTTGTATATTGTCTGTTCATCTATTGAGCCAAATGTCTTGTGGAGCCTTATGATATCCCACCATAAACTTCTTTGATGAAAAATAAAAGAGATGCCACTCATTTTTTATGTGCAAGATAGTACATTCCAGAGTGCAGTGTTTCAACACAAGACTCCTAAATAACACACATAGAGTTGAACCCAGTTGGTATCTTTAGGTTATTCATTTACTATGCATAAAAGTTTTAGAATCTGCTAAGAAAGCAAGAACATCTCTGTGGGACAATAAATAAATAAATAAATAAATAAATAAATACTATAAAGAATTGAGATTTTTTTTCCCAACCTCATCAACTTCTAAGCACTAAAAATATTCCATAAACATGATAGATTCTCAGATAGCTGTGAGGTAGCAAGCAATGTTATTGTGTTTCATCTAAAGAAATGAAAGAACCATGATCAGTGGTCAATAACTTGCTCTTGATATTTCAGAAAGTCAGCAGCTGAATTTGAACTCAGTCTGACTTCAGAGCCATGTATGAAACCAGCATGCTCATTTCACATTCAAGGAATGCATATGTAAACAACGGCAAATTTATACCTGCAGTCAGAAAACTGTCTCTGGGATAAAAAAATAAAATAAACAAACAACACCAAAACAAAAGAAAACGAAAAAAAATCTCCCCTCCCCACACTGAGATAAATGTTTAAAAATTCGCAAGCCATTTACACTTCACTGCATATGTATTTTTAGTTCCACTTTAAAAATGTAAAAGAATAGTCTCAGTACAGGGCATAAATGAGCCACAGGAAAGAGCTGAATCTAAGACCTGATTTAAATAATGCCAAGAGCAGGGGTATAGCCAAGGGTTGGGATCAGTATTCAGTGTATGAACCAACAGATGCAGCCAGGAGAGGCCAGATCAGGGAATCTGCTTCAGAACAGAGGCTCAAGCAATGATGCACCAGGCTCTCTGAGAGCTGCAGGGAAGAGCAGTGAGGATGCATATGCCCTCAGCATGGGTCTAAAAGACAGCTCTGCCATCAGCTTTGAAATAGCAACTGCAGCAGACTGCTAAGGAATTCACCCTTCAGTCTTAGACTCCAGTTTATTTTTTATTTTCTGCAGTTTATTTATGTTTTCAGCTGGATACATCTTTCTTCAATGCTAATGCCCCAGCTTTAAAAAAAAATTTTTTTCCCCCTTTGGACTGTTGCCTAAAGCCTGGATGGAGCAGTGGGGAATTGTGTATGTGTTCCACCCAAAACTAAAAGTATACTAAGCAATCATTTTCAAAAAGTGGATAACAAGCTGTGAACGAACAGTAAAAAAAATAGAAAAAGACAGAAAGGAAAGAAAATATGTTCTGTGCTTGTCCAAGCTTATCATGTTTAGAATGTGGTCAAGCCATCCAGAGAACAGGAGCGGTAAGAGGATGCTGGAGAATTCCATAAGCTGAGCCATCTGGAAAGACAGATACTAAGAATTCACAGGCAAAGGCTGAGAGATCTGTGCAGGGTCAATAGTGAATCAGCAATACAGAGCAAAGTCCAGGTAAGGAAGGAAAGAGAAAGGAAAGGGAGATAAAGGGAAGGAAGAAAGGAAAGGGGAAGGGAGAAAGGGGGGGGGACAATAGGGAGCTTCTAGTCCAACAGTTTCACAGTGAGTGGAAAAATGGAGGTACCACCATCAGGGGACACCTAGAAGCCCTTTGGGCACTGTTACCACTCTTCCTCTTGGCTTGAACTCACCCTATTTCCCTTCCTTGGTACACACTGGCATCTCCCTAGGAACTGTGACCAGGGTCTGGATGGGCTTGAATCCAAACTGTCTTTTTACTTCTAGCACCCTGTTTTTGTTATTGTTTGTTTGTTTGTTTTGATTTTTGGTTGTATGTTTGTTTGTTTGTCATCTCCCCCCCAAAAAAAGTAGTCTCGGGGGTTTGGTGGGAATAGTAAATTATATGTCACACAAACTGAAGCACTGAAGGCTGGGAAGTGGCTTTGAGAGTAGTCTGTTTGCTATGGAAGCCTGAGGACCTGAGTCTGGGCCCCAGCAGATGTCACAGGCCTGTAACCCCAGTGTAAGACTATGGAAACAAGATGATTCTTAGAGCTTCCAGGCCACACAGTCTAGCCCAAACCAAAGGTCCAGGCTCAGTGGGAGAAACTGTGTGCAAGAACAAGGTAGAGAAGTGAATGAAGATATCCAACATCAACCTCAGGTCTTCATCCATGTGCACCTACATGGGTGAGCAACTCCTACCCCCAACACACACACAATAGCAATGAGAGAACTGAGAACAAAATACTTAAAGTTCAGAAAGGCAAAGCTGTTTATCCAGGTGTCTGTGGTCATGGAAAAGACTTTCACAAATGGTTGTGGAATAATAGTATCAAACATAAAGGTGTAATAAGTATTCATCCCCAGCAGACTTTCACTAGAAAAAAAAGGAAGATTCAGGTCTAGCTAGATGGCTTAGCAGATCAGGATACTTGCCAAGCCAGATGACATGAGTCCCATGCCTGGGGGCATATAATGGGAATAACAAAACCAGCTCCCTGGAGTTGTCCTGTGTTTGTGCATGCTGTGGTACACACACATACTCCCCAATATCATGCACACAATAAATAATACATATTAATCAAAGAATAAAGATCTTTAGAAAAAAATACCCCATGATGAAAGTATTTATTTACAGATAAAAATGGAGAGCACAGGAAATAACTTCTAGAGTTCAGACCAACAGCACTCAGGTAAAGGCTGGGCATGCTACCACACAACATGTGTGTACTCATACAGACAAATGTTAATACACACACAGAGATACACACACATACACACACACATACACACAATCATTCATGCATGTTAGTGCACACATGCAGAAAGACACATAAATATAAAAGAGTTTAAGAAGTAACTTCTTTGTGTAAAGGAAGGCCACTGATTTGTTTGAGTTAATTTTAT
>NC_034591.1:144601022-144626728 GCF_900095145.1 Mus pahari
CCCATGGAAGGAGTTACAAAGACAAAGTTCGGAACTGAGACAGAAGAAAGGTCCATCCAGAGACTGTTCCACCCGGGGATCCATCCCATATACAACCACCAAACCCAGACACTATTTCATATGCAAGCAAGATTTTGCTGACAGGACCCTGATATAGCTTTCTCTTGTGAGGCTATGCCAATGCCTGGCAAATACAGAAGTGGATGCTCACAGTCATCCTTTGGATGGAACACACGGCCCCTAAAGAAGGAGCTAGAGAAAATACCCAAGGAGCTAAAGGGGTCAGCAACCCTATAGGAGGATCAACAATATTAACTAACTAGTAACCCCCAGAACTTTGTCTCTAATTGCATATGTGTAGCAGAGGATGGCCTAGGAGGCCATTAATGGGAGGAGAGGCCCTTGTTCTTGTGAAGATCATATGCCCCAGTACAGGGGAATGCCAGGGCTAGGAAGTGGGAGTGGGTGGGTTGGGGAGCAGGGGTGGGGGAGGGTATAGAGGACTTTCAGGATAGCATTTGAAATGTAAATGAAGAAAATATCTAATAAAAATAAAGGCAAAAAAAGTAACTTCTTAAATTGACAAAAATCATCTATGAAAAATGTATAGTTGTCATCACACTTAAGGTTTAGTAACCTAAGGTAAGGTCAAAATATAGACATTCATGAAAACATGAAGCATTTTTATTTAAATATGTTTAGATTGCTTGTGCTGAAAATCCAACAGCTTATGGAAGGAAAGTTGCAAAAATAATGGAATGAGGTTACCAAGGTCTTACATTACAAGTCTAATATGAAATCCATTGCTTTTTAGTACATTAACAGCTCTAGGTGATAATTCCATCTATAGTAACTTGGGAAGTATGAAACATGTAATGACAGTCTATAATGTCACAGAAAAATACAAAGCATTGTCCAGCAAGTTCAAAGAATGCATGAATAATTGTACTTTGTTTGGGAATCAGTGTTCTTTTCTTTTATTTTGAGATAGGATCTCACTATGTAGTCCTGGCCGGCCTTGAACTCATAAACATCTATTTGCCTCTGCTTCCTGGGTGCAGGGATAAAGATGTATGCCACCATGACTGTCTATGAATTAGCAATTTAAAGGTTTTTATCTCTCTCAAAACTTATCTATAGATTCAATATGACTAAACCCAAAATTCTAAAGGGGTTTCATGGAGTTGATGAGCAGGTTCAAAACTGAACACAGCACAAATCAACTGAAATAGCTTTGGATAAGAATATGCTTCAAAGGCTGGGAGTGGTGGCACACGCCTTTAATCTCAGCACTCAAGAGGCAGAGGCAGGCGGATTTTTGAGTTCGAGGCCAGCCTGGTCTACAGAGTGAGTTCCAGGACAGCCAGGGCTACACAGAGAAACCCTGTCTCAAAAAAAAAAAAAAAAAAAAAGAATATGCTTCAAGCATCATCACTGCCTGATTTCAATGTTTATTATTAAACTATAGCATCCAAAATAGTTCAGTGGTCATGGTAGGAAAATACACAGAGAAGCCAGTGGGACAGAGCATGTGGAATCTGTAAAGGTCTTTTAAGAGCAACAGTAACCCCATGAGATTGTTGAAACTGTAGGATGTTCACATGCAAAACCAAAAGCATAGCCCGCAAAGCATCTGAAATAGTCTTAGACCTCAAGGTAAAACCCGAAGCTGTAATCTGTCAGGACCAAAAGCTATAAGAAAAGTTTTATAATGTTGAATTAGTCAGTGAGTCCTTAGAAATAATGGCTGAAATTTGAAAACAGACTTCATTAAAGTTTAAAAACACCTGTTTTGTGAATTTTCTGTTCAAAAACCAACAGCAAAACCCAACCACAAAGAAGATGAGCTGTAATCCAAAACAAACAAACACTCTTGTTTCATATATAGCTGTTTTTATTCTCAAGTATGTAAATCCTTCAGATTTAAAATGTAAGAAAACCAAATTCTCAAAGTATATGCTCAGTTATTTCATCACAGAAAATGTACAGATAGTGATAACATGAAAATAAATCCAAGACTATTTGACATTTAAGAACTTCAAACTAAAAGTGCAATTATATGCAGTTATATATCAATAAGAATTGCTAAAAGGCCAGAAGAAATGGCTCAGGGGTTAAGAGCACTGCTTTCCTTTCCAGAGAACCTGGGTTCAGTTCCCAGAGTCTATAGGATGGCTCAAAAATGTCTATAATTCCAGTTCCAGAAAACACAATGGCCTCTTCTGACTTTCTCTGGTACCAGGCATGTACATAGTACCAATACATATGTGCAAGCAAAGTACTGCCTATATAACAGATAAATCTAAAAATTAAGATTTTCATAGGAGAAGACAAACCTATTCTTACTGTAACTTGAGATGCCGAGGCTGGTTGACATCCATGGGAGGCCTCCCCTTTTCTGGAAAGAAAGGGAGGAGGAGTGGATGGGGTCAGCGAGAGAAGGTGGGGGAAGGCCGAGAGGAGAGGAGGAAGGGAAACTGGGGTTGAAATCTAAAGTAGACTAATTATTTTTTTTTAAAAAATTAAGGTTTTCAAACAGGAGTGGTTAAAATTGCCAACCATATATTTCCATACTGAATGATCCAAGCATCTTACTCGTAGGAGCTTAACTAAGATATCAGCCTTGTCCATGGACATCCATAGCAGCTTTATTTGTAGGTGACCCCAAACAAAAACATCCCAAATGGCATCAACAAATACACAGATAAAAAAATGACACTATAGATCCACAGGAGAATGCTCAACATTTAAAAAGAATGATGAACTGATACAAACACTGAGGTGGAGATATATTAATACAGAAAAAAAAAAGTACCAAGTAGAAGAAGCTGGACTGAAAAAACCTGGACATGTCATGCTAGTCCATTCCCATTAAAGTGTATGAGTCACACATGGCAGTGCACTCCTTCAGTCTCAGGACTTGGGAGTCTGGCAGGAAGAGCTCTGGAAGGTGAAGGCCAGCCTGGCCTGTGTAGTGAGTTCCAGGCCAGCCAGAACTATATAGTAAGATTCTGTCTTAAAAACAAAATGATAAACTCTATGAAATGTGAACTGAAAGCCGATTGGTGTTTGTTCTAGGGAGGAGGCTTTGGAAAGGGGCAGAAATGACAGGTATGTCCATCACCTTGGCAGTGGTGATATGACCACTACAGGTAACCATGGAAATTATTTATAAATTTGAATTATTACAAACTTATTTCACACAAAACTGTCTCATCTTCTCAAGGATGTATCTAGCATACAAACACACACACACACACACACACACACACACACATATATATATATATATATATATATATATATATATATATATATATGCTATATTACCCCTAGAATAATGAAAATACTTACTGTTTTAAAGTTTTAACACTGTTCTTTGGTAGAGCAAAGATGAAGAAATAACTGATACAAGAATTGATCACAGGAGCTTGAAAGATAGCTCATGGCTAAGAGTACTGGCTGTTCTTCCAGAGGACACGAATTCAATTCTTCACATCTACATAGCAGCTTACAACCATCTGCAATTCCAGTTCCAGAGAATCTGATGTCCTCTTCTGACCTTCAGTGGCACCAGGCATTCATGTAGTACACAGAGATTCAAGTAGGCAAACTATCCATAAACTTACAATAAAAGTTAAATAAAGAATGTAAGTGTGTAAACAGTGCAGTCTGGAGATGGACTCCTGTCATAAAGATCAAGCCATGGCTTTTTAGCGATCACGAGTTCCTGCTTGCAGTGTAGTTTTTCCAGTTCTGTTTCTTTGCATGTTATTTCTCGGATGAGCTTTGCCTTTGAGCCCTCTGCCTGCACTTGAGAAGGATTTCTACATTCTGTCTTTCATGCAGCAACAGAAGGCATACTGAGGTAGAGGAGACTGAGTATAAAGCATCGCCAGGTCAGGCAGGAGGCGCCATTTAAAACAAGAAAGGAAAGAAGGATTGCAGGTTAGTTGGGAGGCTTTGGAGGGACAAGGCCAGTGTACATGGATAAACAATTGAACTCACACCTTTTGATACAAAGATGTAAAACATATGGACCTCCCCCCCTCAGTGTTTGCTTCTGGTCCTTGTCTTTGTTGAGGTGAACTGTAGTTAGCAGGTAACTGACATCTGTCAAGGGCAACATGCTTTACATGTAGATAATAAAGAGTAGCTTAAATTTCAGAGCAACAGTCAAAGGTCTTCTCATGGTCTTCTCCAGAATCTTTAGAGTCACTGAATTTGCAATAGGTTTGCCTTCTTCTGACATATGCTGAATGCAGTTAAAATGCAGTTTTCAGCGAACACAACTCTGTCTTGAAGGTATGCGCAGTTGCCTGATGAATACAGCTGTAAAGAAATGCCCCTAGTCCTAAAGCTGCAGGTAGAAAGAAAAAAAATAAAACAGGACATATATCATCTTTATATTAGAAATCAACAATGTCTCAAAGCTTGAAATCAGCATAACTGTGAAAGAAAATGCCAGCAAGGAATGAAGGGGCAGATGACAAACCCTCTTGTGATTTTAGTGTATTTCCCACTCTTCATTCTGAGGAGAAGAGGACATAGGTGGACTATGACAGGGACTTCAAAGCAGGTCCAGACAGGAATAGAACACTCAAAATGGCCACCAAGAGGAGTAGTAGACTTACAATTGAAAACTCAAAGGAGTTCCATTCTCCCATAGCCATGGGTGGTCAGGCTTCTTCCGATGCAATCCCATCCAGAACGGGGAGGTGGAATGAGAAATGGCTTGTAAGATGAATGTCTGTGGAAAGACACCACTCTTGAGTTTTAGATTCATCAAACTAAATAGCAAAAAGATCTTCAATATGCCTTGGTGCTTTAATAAAAATGATTACAAAGGTCTATAGAGACTTCCCATCCTATATGCCCAAGACCAAGTAAGGAATCCTCTTATAAAACAGCTATTTTCTCTCTCGAACAAGTGTTTATCCCTGTGGTGGTTTGAATGAAACTAGCCCTCATAGTCTCATAGGGAGTGGCATAATTGGATGTGTGCCCTGTTGGAGAAAGTGTGTCACTGGGGTTGGGCTTTGAGGTTTGAGAAGCTCAAACAAAGCCCAGTGTCACTCTCTTCCTGCTGTCTGCATATCCAGACATAGAACTCTCAATTCCTCTCCAGCATCATGTCTGTCTGTGTACTGCCATGCTTTCCACATCTTCTGAACTGTTAGCTAGCCCCAAATAAATGATTTCCTTTATAAGAGTTGCCATAGTCATGATATTTATTCACAGAAAACAAAACAAAACAAAACAAACAAAACAACAGCACCACCACCACCAACAAAATCCTGAGCAAGACACTCCCCCAAACTCCTAAGCCTTCATTGTCTTTTACCAACCCATAATCCATTGCTGTCACCCCAAATAACTCACCAGATCATCTGCACTACTAATTTGTAGTAACTGGGCACCCAAAGATAGGCAGATCTCCCGGCTTTTTTCCCAGCTAAAGGGCCCATGGAAGAGGTAACAGTTTTCTTTATGCCAGAGCCAGTCTTGTGGACAAGGACCTAGGAAATGTTAACATAGAATGGATGAGTTCTGAGTAAAAACATTTCTTCAATACTTAGGAAAAAAACCAGATTTTATAGACACCAGAATGGCCAGAGTCTTTACTTCCCATATATATGTATGTGTATGTGTATCTGTACCTGTATGTAAGCTATATCTATACGCACCATATGCACACAGTGCTCTCAGAGGCCAGAAGCTAATGTCAGATCTATTGGAAGTGGATTGTTGACATGATGAGCTGGTGTGAAGGTGCCCTACCTAAGTTCTCTGGAAGAACAGACAGTACTCTTAATCACTGAGGCATATTTCCAACTCTTATTTCCCTTTTATATTTTCTTTTATATTGAAAATAGATGGTTTTCATACATTATATTTTTACTCCTCACAGTTCCTCTTCCTTTCCTTTATGTGTGTGTTTGGGTGTGTTTATGTGTGTGTGTGTGTGTGTGTGTGTGTGTGTGTGTGTGTGTGTATGTGTGTGTGTATGTGTGTGTATTCTTCAACTATATATACTTTCAAATAAAAAGAAGTAAGGCATTCTGATTTTAATAATCTAAGCTGACTGTCCATTTAGCATTTCATCTACCATCTTTGAAGACATAGATTAGTATATGAGTTTGGAATTTGATTTTTTTTTAAAGTTATATTAGAAATGTTGAAAAGGAGAGTTAAAGAAGTGTACATTCCCTGGCAGTTCTATTATTACAAAGTCAGATATACATTTAAAAGCTCCATTTCTCTGAGAAACCTAATCAGTTTTCACTACTTTATCTCATTCTCTTATCCCTATGCTATCTGACATAGTCCCCAGTGTGGCTTGTGAAACCTCTGAAACCTTTGCAGACACCTGTGCTTACATTTAAAGCGCACACGTGACTTTGAGAGCTAGTCAGAACCATGCTGAGTAGCCCACTGAGAGCATCACAATGGCTTATGTTAAATTAACATTTCAGATGCTTTGGTTAAGAAACCTATGTCATTACAGTTAATTTTATCTGCTTCCTTTTCCTTCCTCAAGTATGTATGCTAGAAAATTTACCTCTGCACAGTGGCTCCCATTCTTTTGGACAAGTTTATTTTATGGAGAATGTTGTATTGATATAAAATGTAGACTCTTAATTTCAGTGAGATTTCAGGAACTAAGAAGTTCCTAGCAGAAAAAAATTGCATAAGGAATTCAGCAAATCCAATCTGGGAGAGGGCAGTAGGTAAAAGTATCAATATCTATGTGCTGAGAACTCCCAGACCATCAGCACAGACATCACCAACCCAGTTGTGATGATGACACACAAGGAATTGCCTTTTCCTCTACAGTGTGACAAAAGCAGGGAGAAAGTCCTTAAGGAGAGTTACATTGTAATTTAAATTTTGGTTGTAGAACAAATCCACCTGATAATTTTATACATGTAAGGTTCATCAGAAAGACAAATGTAGGCCTAATATGGTGGCTCTTGCCTGAAATCCCAGCACTCAGGAGACTAAGTCAAGAGGATTTCCATGAGTTCAAGACCAATCTGTTCTTAATAATGAGTCCTAGGTCAACCTGGGCTATAGAGTGGGAATCTCTAAAACAAACAATAAAAGGAAACAAAACTAGAAAGACAAACATATGTATATAAATGATAAAGTAGATTTTGGAATAATGAAAGCAGAAAGAAACGTTCAAGGGGCACATATGAGTCTAAAGCAGGATGTGCAAATTTCTTCATGATTAGTCTAGCCCATTGAAGTTGCAAGTGTAAATAAATCAGGTTTTCTGGACTAAAGAAATGGTCTAGACACTTTGTCTACATTATGACAAAATGAGAAAGGCATGCCTCTGTATGTGGCTTTAAAGCCAACTACGTGTGTGTGTGTGTGTGTGTGTGTGTGTGTGTGTGTGTGTGTGTGTGTGTGTGTGTAAAACATTATATAGCATAAAACAATATCTAGTATTACATACAAATTGATATATACTAATATTATTTATGAAGCACAGAAGGTGTTGGAGGTGCTTTGCATATGTGAACCCATTTAATCACTGTGAAACTCAAGAGACAGACCCCACTAATCATCTGCATATGACAGATCAAGAAGTCAGGAATTTGTTCCTAATGCTGCATGTGTATTTAATGTCTGCTGATAAACCTTGGTTGCCAACTTATCTGGATCTGGAAAGGACTAAATTCCAGGCTGCTGGGCATGCACGTGAGGGATTTTCTTAATCAGATTATCTGAAGTGAGGAGAGCTAAATGTGGGCACCCCCTTCCTGTGTCAACACAGAGACGAGGAGGGAGAAGAGACTTTTGCTTTGTGCTAGTGAACAATTACTCTGAAGGCAACTTTATCAATCCCATGGTGGCATTCCTTTCCTGATATTAGAATCAACTTCTTCTGGCTTCCAAAATAGACTGAAGGTCAGTAGCTCTTCGAGGATATTCCAGAACCTCAGTGCTAGACAATGGTAAGTGAGACAACCAAGCTCTCTAGTTGTCAACTGCCAAATTCTCCACCCATCTACTATAAGATAACCATTGTTGAATTCTCCAGACATTATGCAAACCAACTTAATAAGTGCCCTTTAAATATATACTCACTCTGTTGCTTCTGTTTCTCTTCAGCCACTGTAGGACACTTCCTCTCAAATGTCTTTGTGGATGAACTAATAGAGGAAATAGTCCTCTTTGGGCTCTAGACATGCTCTTTCAGGATTTAAGAGCCTACAGAAAACTGGCCATTTACATCAAGCTATTTTCATAGATATAGGTTAAGAAGGACCACCAACTCTGATGCTAGATGGAAAAAACTATTCCTTTGAAGACCCTACATCTCCTTTGCTTCTGTGTAAATCATACCATATCTGTTAGTCGGACAGGTAAAATCTTTCGCAAATTTGAGAAAATCAGGCTCAATTTTCCATCTGGGATTTCACTATTATAATATTTTATTCGGTTTTTCTTGAGGCCACATGATCAAAGCATGCATCTGGGATTGCTACTAATTGGTTATATCTAACATTTAAAGGAATGGAAAACCAGACCTATGTATCTGCCAGAAAGGAACACGTATACTCTGTGTCTGATCTGTTCATTTCTGGCATCTCTGAGAGAGGGCTTTTCATGGACCTGACACAGATTGAATCCCAAAATAGTTTCAGGTGATAAATGTAAACTACTATAAAAACCATTGGTTGGGATTTTGGCTGCCTGTATAAGAAAACATCCCCATCATTGATATTTAAGCATCCTTTTCTTAAAAATTGGTTTGTCTTTTTTTTTTCCCCAAAGCTGAGGACCAAACCCAGGGCCTTGCACTTGCTAGGCAAGCGCTCTACCACTGAGCTAAATCCCCAACCTCCAAAATTGGTTTAAAGTGTTGGATTCCTTTAACATATTGAAAAGTTCCTCCCTAGAGAAATTAAATATATGTTCTGCACTTGTCGAAAGTCTATTTGTCTAAAACTCAATGTTTGGTTTTGCAAATTTGAATTGCCACATATATACAAAAATACTTTTATTTATTTATAAAAATAATCTCTTCCTGTAGCCATGCCTAAAACTTGCTATGTAGACCAGGTTGGCCTTGAACTCAAAGACCTACCTGCCTTTGTCTCCCCAGTTAGGATAAAAGACATGTCCTTTCATTTTGAGCCTGAAAAGACTTATAAACTAAGTAACTTAGTATCTAACCACTCATCATTATTACTGTTAAACTCTATCCTGCTCTTAATATCTTTGTCTATACAATGAAGGAATGGCCACCTACATCATTATTATATATGTATTCAAAGAAACTGCACATTTAAACTGTTAGCCACATAAGCAAGACATTGAACAAATTTGCTTTTGACTGGCACTTAATTGCTAATCCTGAGAATAGAGCCCTCATTTGAGCACTTAGTGGGAATAGACATGGTAGTAAAAGAGGCTCTGTTACGCCTAACTCTGTACTTAGAAGCACATATCTCATTGATTCCACTGCAGAAAAGATCAATATTGCAGAAATGTAATCACAATCTCTAATAGAACAAAGGTTGTCAGCACAATCTATTCTTTCTCTGCTTCCTAGATTCTTAATCCCTTTAGACAGATGAAACCATCTCAACTTCTATATAAACCCACTTTCCAGACCTTGTGTTTTTGTTCATTTTGTAGTATCCACCTAAGTCTTCAGTGAGCTGACCTCCATTGTGGTACTTAGATGTAGTGCCCACTTAGGAAACAGGGTCAGAATGAAGCTAACACAGGAGCTGGGCTAAAGAACTGCAATGACATAAAGGCCCCAAGGAAAGGGAGGCAAGTGACTAAGATGCTTTTGGAAGGACACAATAACATATCTGTGGCAAGAGGTGACAATGGGACAGGATAGTGCTTCAGTCCAAACCTCAAAGCTAGAATTTGAAAGAAAGAAGGGAGAAAACTTCATGCCCTTGGGAAGCAGAGCCCCAACAATTCTGATGATTAGCAGGCCTCCCATGGGCTAGGGTGGAAAAGGCACTCAAGAGAGACTGTGTAGGGCACTCTAAATGCTTGGCATATGTGTGCTGTGATGGATTTGTTAAACCTGATTGAGCCTGTGCTGAACTCCCGCCAGTCCTCCCCTGTACCTGAAGAGTTTGCAGCTCTCTGCAGGGCTTCTTGGAGGTCCTGAATCTTCTGCAGAAGCTCCTCCTGCTCCTTGGATTTCTCGTTCAGCTTCCAGGTGAGGGTGTCTATCTTTCCCTTGTGTTCTCTCAGGGACTCCTCTACAGTGTGAGCAAAATGGGGAAAAAGTGCTTAAGAAGAGTTAAATTAATATTTTAGTTTTCATTATAGCACAAATATACCTGATAATTTTAGAGAAGCAAGCTTCATCAGGAAGACAAACGTAAGCCTAAAATGGTAGCTCTTGCCTATAACCTCAGCACCAAAAACACTAAGGCCAGAGGATTTCCATGAGTTCAAGACCAATCTGATCTAAATGATGAGTCTCCAGTCAACCTGGGCTACAGAATGAGAATCTATTTAAAATAAACAAACAAAGCAAAACACACACACGCACAAAATCAAACAAACCTACAGAAAATGTAGCCATGTACATCAATGATAAAGTAGGAAGATTCTGGAATAATGAAAGCAGAAACTAAAGTAGAAAGGGCATACAGAAATCTAAAGCAGAATGTGAACTTCCCTCATAAATTCTCTAGATCTATTATAGTATATAAAGATGAACATATCAGGTTTTTGTACCAAAGAATTGGTCTAGACATCTTGCTTATATTATGGAAAAGTGAGAAGGCATGCCTCTATGTACTGTATTAAAATCAACTACATTTCTTTGTGGTGTGTGTGTGTGTGTGTGTGTGTGTGTGTGTGTGTGTGTGTGTGTGTAAAGTATAATATAGCTTATAGCAATACCTACTAGTACATACAAAATTTAATGAACACAAATTTTATTTGCCAATTTCACAAACTGTTGGATGTACTTTGCATATCTGAACTCATTTAATCATTTCGAAACGCAGAGAGATAAACTCCCAACAATCATCTTCACTCAACAGATCCAGAAGTCAGGAATTTGAACCTAATGTTGAGTGGTTGAGTGTGAATGTGATGTCTTTTGATAAACCTTTGTTGTCTACTTATTTGGATCTGGAATGGGCTAAAAGCCAGGCTGCTGGTCGTGCCTGTGAGACAGTTTCACAATGAGATTATCCGACATGAGGAACCCTCCTCTAAATATGGACATCCCCTTCCTGTGTCGACACAAAGACAAGGAATGTGGGATTTTTGCTCTGTGCTAATAAATATTCACTCTGCAGGCAAGTTTATCAACCCCATGGCCGCATTCTTTTACTGATATTAGAATCAGTTACTTCTGACCTCTAAAATAGACTGCAGATAAGTAGTCTTCAGAGATATTTCAGAGTTTCAGTGCCAGGTAATGAGAGGTGAGACTCCCAGTCTTAAGCTGCCAAATTCTCCACCCATCCAGTGTGAGACATCCATTGTTGGGTGCTCCAGACATACTACATAAACCACTAAAGTAAAACCCCTTTTAATACACAGTCATCCTGCTGCTTCTGTTCCTCTTTAGATCCTATTACGTTCCTACAGCACACTTCCTCTCAAATGGCTCTGAGGGCGAACTAATTGAGGAAATACTCCTCTGTGGGATCTAGACATGCAGATTTAGGACATGCTTGACATTCAAGATATGGGGGCCTACAGGGAACCTGCCATTGTCATTAAACTATTTTCGTAGGAAAGATTAGGAGGAGCACCAGTTCTCTTGCTGAGTATAAAAACTATTCTTCTGATGACCTTGGATCGCCTTAATTTCTAAGTAAATTAAACCAGATCTGTTAGTAGGACAAGTAAAACTTCCTCAAATTTGAGAAAACTAGTTGCATTTTTCAACATGGGATTTCAGTATTATGATATTTTTATTAGGCTTTTTCTGAAGCCATATGATCAAAGAGTGCATCTGGTGTCTCTACTAATTGGCTATATGTAGCATTAGAAGGAATGGAACTCAAAACCTAGAATATCTGCCAGAAAGAATCATGTGAGTTCTGTGTCTGATCTACAGTTCATCTCTGGCATCTCTAAGAGAGGGTTCTCCACGGTCCTGACACAGAATGACTCCCACACAATCTACAGCTGATAAATGTAAACTGTTTCACTGCTGCATCTGGGAAGCAAACCATTGGTTGGGATTTCAGTTGTCTCTGCATGTAAACACCCCCATCCTTGATAGTTAAGCTTCCTTCCCTTAAAAACCGGTTTGAAGGGTTGAGTCCCCTTAATTTATGAAAAGTTCCTCCCTAGAGAAATTAAATATGTTTGACACCATTCAAAGGTCAATTTGTCTAAAACTTCTGTTTAGTTTTCTAAATCTAAATTACTCCTTTCATATTGAAAGTCTACTTCCCTTCCTTTCTCCCTCCCTCCTTCCCTTCCTCCTGCCTCCCTCCCACCTCCTCTCCTTCTCTCTCTCTTCTCTCTCTGTTCTTTTTCTCCTTGTAGCGTTGGCTAGAACTTGCTGTGTAAACAAGGCTGGCCTTGCACTCTGACATCTGCCTGCTTCTGTCTCTCCTCTTAGAATTAAAGGTGTGTTCAGCCATGCTTAGCTCAAAAAGACTGAGAAACTGAAAACTTTTACATCAAACAACTCATCTTCATTATTGATAACTCTATCCTACTCTCAATATTTTTGTATATATTTTGAAAGGATTATATATATATATATATATATATATATATATATATATATATATATATATATAATTATTATATAATCTGTATTCAAAGATATTGTACATTAAACTGTTAACAACATAAACAAGACATTGAAGAAATTTGCTTTTGACGGACCCGTCAATCCTGAGAATGGAGCCTTCATTTAAGCACTTCTTACAAAGGGACATTGTAATGAAAGACACTTTATCACACCCAACTCTGTACTTAGAAGCACATATCTCATTGATTCCACTGCAGAAAGGCTCCATACTGCATTATACTCTCAAATTAGGTTCTGAATATCTTTAACATATGAAACCATCGAAACTCCTGTGAACCCACTTTCCAGACCTCCTGCTTTTGTCCAGTCTGAAGTATCCACCTAAGTCTTCAGTGAGCTGACCTCCACTGTGGTACTTGGACAGATGTAGTGCCCACTTAGGAAACAGGGTCAGAATGAAGCTAACACAGGAGCTGGGCTAAAGAACTGCAAAGACATAAAGGCCCCAAGGAAAGGGAGGCAAGTGACTAAGATGCTTTTGGAAAGACACAATAACATATCTGTGGCAAGAGGTGACAATGGGACAGGATAGTGCTTCAGTCCAAACCTCAAAGCTAGAATTTGAAAGAAAGAAGGGAGAAAACGTCATGCCCAAGGGAAGCAAAGCCCCAACAATTCTGACGATTAGCAGGCCTCCCATGGGCTAGGGTGGAAAAGGCACTCAAGAGAGACTGTGTAGGGCACTCTGAATGCTTGGCATATGTGTGCTGTGATGGATTTGTTAAACCTGATTGAGCCTGGGCTGAACTCCCGCCAGTCCTCCCCTGTACCTGAAGAGTTTGCAGCTCTCTGCAGGGCTTCTTGGAGGTCCTGAATCTTCTGCAGAAGCTCCTCCTGCTCCTTGGATTTCTCGTTCAGCTTCCAGGTGAGGGTGTCTATCTTTCCCTTGTGTTCTCTCAGGGACTCCTCTACAGTGTGAGCAAAATGGGGAGAAAGTGCTTAAGAAGAGTTACATTAAAACGTTCAATTTTCATTGTAGCAATTTTAGAGAAGCAAGCTTCACCAGAAAGAGAAATGTAAGCCTAATATGTTAGCTCTTGCCTGCAATCTCAGCACTCAAGGGACTAAGGCAGGAGGATTTCCATGAGTTCAAGGCCAATCTGGTGTAAACAATGTAAATAATAATAACCTGAGGTACAGAATGAGAGTCTATCTTAAATAAAATGAAAGAATATCATACAGAACTACAGAAAATGAAAACTTGTACCTAAGCGATAAGGTGGGAAGTTTCTAGAATAATGAAAGCAGAGACAAAATGTGAAGTTTCCTTCTAATTTGCCTAGCCCCATCCTAGTATGTAAATATAAACAAAACAGGGTTTTTTTTTTTTTTTGACTAAAGAAATGGTCTAGACACTTTGCCTATATTATTGCAACGTGAGAAAGGCATGCCTGTATGTAGTGTGTTAAAATCAACATTTGTGTGTGTGTTTGTGTGTGTGTGTGTGTGTGTAAAGTATAATATAGCTTATATCAATACCTATTAGCTTGTACAAAAGTTAATGAGTACAAATATTATTTGTCAATTGCACAAACTGTTGGAAGTATTTTGCAGATGTGAACTCATTTAATCATTGTAAAACTCAGAGACAAACTTCACCAATCTTCTTCATTTGACAGATCAAGAAGTCAGGAAAATGAACCTAATATTGAGTATGTATTTGATGTCTTTTGATAAACTTAGATTGTCAACTTATTTAGGTCTGGAATGGAATAAATGCCAGGCTGCTGGACATGCCTGTGATGGCTGAAGTGCGAAGAACTAAATGTGGGCATCCCCTTCCTGTGTCCACACAGAGGCAAGGATGGAAAAGGAGATTTTGTTGCGTGCTAAGGAACATTCACTCTGCAAGCAATTCTATCAATTCCATGGCTTAATTCCTTTACTGATATTAGAATTACCTTCTGGCTTCCAAAATGCACTGAAGATCAGTAGCTCTTCAGAGATATCCCAGATCTTCTGTGCCAGAAGACGTTGATGTTCCTGAGATAACCAAGCTCTCTAGTTGATCAACTGCCAAATAGATTTCCACCCATCCAGGGCAAGATAAACGTTGTTGGACACTCCAGACATACTATGTAAACCAGCCCAACAAATGCTCTTTAAATATATAGTCATCCTGTTGCTTCTGTCCCTCTTCAGAACCTAATACAGTCACTGAGCACACTTCCTCTCAAATGTCTTTGTGGATGAACTAATTGAAGAAGTAGTCTATGGGCTCTAGACTTGCTAGAGGTTCAGGATCTGGTGGCCTACAACCATTTTCATCAATTTATTTGTAGAGATAAAGATTGAGAAGAACCACTAATTTGAATGCTAATTAGGAAATCTATTCTAGGATTTTCTGCATCACCTTAGCTTCCAAGTAAATCATTTGTTAGTAGAATAGATAAAACCTTCCTCAAATTTGAGAAAATTAGCTTCATATTTACACATGTGATTTCAGTATTATGATATTTTTATGAGGCTGTTTTGAAGTCACGTGATCAAAACTTTTATCTCTGGTGTCTAATAATTGGCTATATCTAGCATCAGAAGTAATGGAAATCAAGGCCTACTATATCTGCCATGTGCGTTCTATGTCTGATCTACAGTACATCTCTGGCATCTCTGAGAGAGGGTTCCTCATGGCCCTGACACAGGTTGAATCTCACACAATCTACAACTGATAAATGTAAACTGTTTTACTACTACATCCGTGAAACAAACCATTAGTTGGGAATTTGGCTGCCTGTGTATATAAACACACCCATCTTTGATATTTAAGCTTCCTTTCCTTAACAATTGATTTGAAGTGTTGTGTCCTTTAAATTTATTGAAAATATCCTCCCTAAAGAATTTAAATATATGTCTAATACTAGTCGAAGGTCAATTTGTCTGAAAAATTCTGTTTACTTTTGCAAATTGAACTTACCCTATTCATATAGAAATATTTATTTATTTATTTATTTATTTATTTATTTATTTATTTATTTTCTCTATGTAGCCCTGACTAGATGTCCCCATGTAGACCACACTGGCTTTAAACTCAGAGATCTTCCTGACCTGTCAAGACTTGTAAACTGAGTAACTTTACATCAAAACACTCAGTATTATTGATAGCTATCCTGCTCTTAATATTTTTGTCTATATAGTGAAGGAATGGCCACCTACCTCATTATTATATATGTATTCAAAGAAACTGCACATTTAAACTGTTAGCCACATAAGCAAGACATTGGACAAATTTGCTTTTGACTGGCACTTAATTGCTAATCCTGAGAATAGAGCCCTCATTTGAGCACTTAGTGGGAATAGACATGGTAGTAAAAGAGGCTCTGTCACGCCTAACTCTGTACTTAGAAGCACATACCTCATTGATTCCACTGCAGAAAAGATCAATATTGCAGAAATGTAGTAACAATCTCTAATAGAACAAAGGTTTCTCTGCTTCCTAGATTCTTAATCCCTTTAGACAGATGAAACCATTTCTATATGCACCCACTTTCCAGACCTCTTACTTTTGTTCACCCTGAAGTATCTAGTTGCATTTGGAAGGATACAATAACATATCTGTGGTAAGTGGTGACAATGGAACAGGATGGTACTTCAGCCCAAACCTCAAAGCTAGAATTTGAAAGAAGGAAGAAAACTTTATGCCCAAGAGAAGGAAAGCTTGAACAATTCTGATAATTACTATGTTTCCCATGGGCTGGAATAGAAATGGCACTAACAGAGAGTTTGTGTAGGGCACTCTGAATATTTGCCATATGTGCAGCGTGCTGGTTTTGTTAAACCTAATTAAGACTGGGTTGAACACCCACCAGTCCTCCCCTGTACCTGAAGAGTTTGCAGCTCTTTGCAGGGCTTCTTGGAGGTTCTGATTTTTCTGCAGAAGCTCCTCCTGCTCTTTGGATTTCTTGTTCAGCTTCTGGGTGAGGGTGTCTATCTTTCCCTTCAGTTCCTTCTTTGATTCCTGTGAAGCGTTTTCTGCCTTCTGCTGGGCTAACATCTGCCCTTCCAGGACATGATCCTGCTGAGTAAGGTTTGCTTGGTATTGTTTTAGGAGGTCAGATACCTGGAGTACTAAACCAGAGAGAATTAAGAGTCATTCTAGCCTGCTGCCTCTGGATGCCCATAAAATAAAGACACCAACTCAAACAATCTATCTTGACCACAGATGAGTGCTGACAGAAATGTTTTATGAACTTTAATAATGATGGAGGACTAAATGCACTTCATGGACTTCTGGGAAATGGCCCATGTTTATTCACAATTTATGGGCTTATATGTTATTCAACTGTATTTTTCAAAATTGCAATTTTCCTAGTGATCATGCAGATATTTCTGAATAAAGAAAAATGCCATGGTTCTGTGTTTTCTTGTGAGATGATAGTATAGTCTAGAGGCAGAGTGGTGAGGGATGGAGATGAAACTTAGTGGCATGCAGGGAGGGGTGGAGATGTAGCTCTGGCAGAGGGATAAGGGGCTGTGATGTCCCTCTTTGGCAGAGGACTTGGTCAGTATGCAGAATGCACAATATGTATTTAGCTTGAAAATAATAAGGTAAAGACAATGGATGAGCATTCGTTCATGAAATCTCACCTCTAGTTGAGGAGCTATTGGCAATTGATGGATCCTGGAAAGGGAGAGTCAGTTTTCTTTATGGATGTGACCCCTGTGAGGTTACCTATGCTCCAGCAGAGGGCCCTATACCATATACATACAGCCAGAATTGAGTAGTCAATGGGCTTAAAAAGAAAAACCAGAGCACATGAAATTCAGAGGAAAGGGTGATGGGTAGATGGGGAGGAATTGAAACGAAGAAAATGGGGATGTGTTTCATCAAAATGCATTTACGTACATGTTTGAAATTCCTCAAAACATAAAATTGTAAAATAAAAAATTAAAATAATGATAAGGTAACAAATAGTATAATAGAATAAATAAAATATTGGCAGTCTATAGTAGTCACCTTTCCCCTAGACTCTGACTCATAGAAGAAATTGCCATTAGTGATTTATTCAGCTTTATTTCTCTATAGCTCCTCCCACTGTCTACACTGCCAGACTTCCTAATTTTATTTAGGAACTTTGACATTTGCCTTCATTTTTGAGACAATCACCCATGAAATATTTGTACATTTCTGTACGTTGGCAGTTAGAGTAATTTTTTCTTCTTGTTTTTTAGGAGGGTGGAGACAAAATGAATGTTGTGCAATTGAACTCTGTTCTAGGATCTCAGCTCTCTTCCAGTGTAAGCAAGGGACTGTTGATTCTTTGCCTCTAGGCCCAATCTGAGCCTGCTGGATGGTGATGGATACCTCAAAGGAAGATTCTTCTGACTGTTGCCATCGAGTGGGATATTTACCCTGAACCATCTGTAGGAGAGGTCTCAAGTCCCCACATGCCACTCCCCCCCAATTACGAGGAGTTAGATAACTAGACATATGGGAAGCAAATGGTACTTTTGAGTCCTTATATCTTGGACCATCGCTGGTAGGACTACTCAGACTGGCAGCCTGCTCATGCCAGTTGATGCAGAGAAAATATTATCTTTCCTTCTTAGCCATTCTTGTCCTCATTCTCACTTCTTTTTCCTTCTCAGCATCTCTACTTTCCTACATGTTATAAACTCAAAATACATTTTGCTGTTTGTCTTTTACTTATTTTAAGGGGGCCATTATGATTCTTAAATTTTTATCAGATCTATCAAAACAAAAGTAAATGGAATTTCTTTTCCTCTTGGGTTGCTCAGATGGCCCTATGTATTAGAAACTTCAAGTTATTACCAAATTATTCTAAGATGTAAGTAGGCTCCTCCATAAAGTTATGAAGCAAAACAAAAGCATTCTGCTGTGAATAGTCTCCATCCCATTCCCTCTCTGATGGAGGAATGAGCATGGTATACTCATTAATACTCAAAGATTCAGCCTAAAATGAATGTAAAGCTAGGCTGATCTGAGTTGTTGTGTGCTGTGCTCATAAACCTCATTGCCCACCTCCAGTTCCCTATTTCAGCACTTACATTGTGTCCACTGTACAATAAGGGTCACTGACAACACCAGGCAGAGGATGACCAGAGTCATCGCAGCAGGGAACCACCATGGGGAGGAAAGTAAACACAGACCTGCAGAGAAGGAGAATTGGAAAATTGGAAAAGACTCTGAATCCCGTCTATGTCTGTGCTTGCTTTGTGATCCGCATCCCTTACTGCCTCAATCCAGCTGGCTCTACTCCTGTGCTGATGAAACAGTGGATGATTATATGGAACTGAAGTAAATTACTTAGAGTCTCACATGGGAAAAAATAACAGCAGGGATTCATGAGGTATAGATACTAAATACTTCATCCTGATGCTTGTACTTCACCTATTCTAAGTTGTAACTAGACACCTCCATGAAATTATGAAGCAAAACAAAAACATTCTACTGTGAATAATCTCTTGTATTTCAACTATTCTGTGTACAATGTCCTTCTAAGACCTCTCAATACAGCCTAACCAGTTCATCTACTATACAGAAAGAATGATGTTTACACATCAGGGGCCATAATGGGACAAGCTACTAACTAGCAGGTAATCTTCCTGAGATGGTCTGCTTCATATGAGCTACGCCAGATTCACTATTATTAGGCAAGACTATGGTTCTTATAATTCCTAAAGAGAATTCATTTTAGGAAAGATTCCTGCTATTAATATTAAACACACATAATAATTACTAGGTATTAGCCCAACCCTTTGAAGCAGATCTCTGCAGACCTGTGAAGATGTACTACTAGTGATGCTATATAGACAAATAGATGACTTCTTAAGTCTTAATGATGATCCTATAAGAATTCCTACAATTATACCAGCGATTATTAAGCTCTTTTATAGTGGTACTACTATTAGGTCCTTTACTGATAGTCAAATGCAATGAGAATTCTGCCAGTCTCCCAAGTGTCACCAGTTAACTGCTCTTAGATGGTAACCAGACTTTCTCCTACTCAGAGCACATTCCAAGAGGTTGTAAAACAATTAACCAAAGGTCATAAAAAGGGAACTAACGATTTATTATAGATGCTAGGACAGAAGATAAAATGTTGACTGGGTTTATCTACATAAAACTTCACTAATAACTTAGTTATGATTTTAAACCTTCAGTGAACCTGTGGAGTTGAGACAGATAATGGATGTTTAGCCAGATAATTACTCCTAATGCATATGCATGTAAACATTCTCTGTTGTAAACTTATATTTCAATTTATGCTTTTATTTTTTGTGTGAACTTATGATGAACATTGTAATGTGTTCTGAAAGATGTATAAGTGCTGAGGACAAAGAGATGAGAAGCAGATGAAGAAGATCAAGGAGAATTTTTCCCTAAGAAGAATATTTTTTCCCTTACTAGAACTTTTTGCCTTTTCCCACTTAGAAAAAATTTCCCTCTCCCCTCTTAGGATCTTTCCGCTTTTCCCCTTAGATAGTTTTCATAGGAAACTTTTTACAACTTAGTAATAAATGCTAGAATCCCTTTTCTAAGTGTCCCTTTTTTCTTCCTGTGACTTCTGACTAGAGGGCTGAAAGTTAGAGCTGAGCACTTCCTGCTGAGATAGAACAAAGGCCACATTACTTAATCCTCTTCTGTAAACTACAGATGTTAATCTCTTAAGCCAGCAGCTAGAAAGACCAAGAAAGTTTTTAGAATTTTTTAGAAGTTATCCTTAGCTCTTCAGTACAGTTAGAGAACTAGAACTGTCCTGAGACCCTCGGACTTTAAGGTCATCACCAGAGCCCTATTCTGTTCCCTGGCATTTAAAAATAAATATACATAGGGGTTGGGGTTAGTCTTGTGCACCTTGTATTCAGATTCTGAGTTCTGTGCCCCAATATCAGGTTGCAGTCAGGACATGGGGATTATATTGACCGATGTGTGGCAAAGAATGCTACCCAATAATCTCTGAATTGATAATAAAAGCCTGGGACCTGTGATTTGGCAGGAGAGAGAGAAAGGTTGGACATAAACCAAGTAGGGGTGGTCTCAGGTAGGGGTGATGAAAAGAAGGAAGAAGGGGAGGGAGGAGAAAGAGGAAGCCATTAGGTGGGATGGGCTAGGAGCACATGGTCAAGAGAAGTTTGCTCTGAGATTTGGAAACTACAGCAGAAGATTCCCAGGAGCCTTTAATTTGGTAAGTCATGGGGCATTCATGTGGCTTTTAACAGCATGGAAGGATTTGTATTGCTCAGAATCGTAGTTAATCAAAAAATGACAGTGTTTCTGTGTCATTTTCTTGGGTACAAAACAGGCATAAGTGAGGTAGAAACCTCCAATAGATATTAAGAAGCAAAAGAAGGATAACAACCCCCCCCAATAAATAATTTTAGCTTTACACAGGTACTCATAAGTAACATTATATAGACAATTGCCAGACGTTAAGCAAAATATTTTAGTCAGTGATCTGAGATTTCCTCAAGAAATGCTATGCCTAATATCATATCATTCAATTCTTATTGTCTCTTAGAACTGGAGTTATTGACAAAAGGAAATTAGGAATAAAACCTTGATAAGCACTTGGCTTCTAGTAATAACTGTCTCACACTTATGTTAGGTGTGGCCTATTATCCCCAGAGGAAAAGCCGCCTTATTCATGAAAGCAAGTCATGCAACTCTCAGACATGTGATTGTCCAGTTACGTGTCCCAGCACTGAATAACCACAGCCATTACAGATTCAAGAGGAAAACATCACACACAATGTATTTGGTTTCCTCTCCTATAAGATAAACAGGACACTGGTGTTATTCTCTCTACATAAAGAAGAAACTGAAAGCATCAGTTTCGCTTACTTGATAACACATTTATAATAAAAACTTAAAACGTAGGTCTTTGGGTTTTATGTTCTTCTTGCTCAAGATAATGTTTACTATGCAATCCTGGCTTCCCTGGAACTCACTAGGTAGCCCAGGCTGGCCTTGGATTGGGGGTCCTCTTGCCTCAGCCTCCCCAGTGTTGGGATATCAGGCATGTGGTACCACCTTTGGCCTTAAACATAGTTCTTTAATCCAATGCTCATAAGCCAAAATGCTTGGAGCATTATATAATTGAGCTTTCAGTGTGAATGTGGTAAGGGTCCAAGTTAATAAGTGGTCAAATATGATCAGAGTTCTCTTCTGTTAGTTTGTGTTAGAATCCACAGATGCTATTAAAAAAGATAGAAATTCTGACAGGGAGAAATAGAGCGCATTCTCTGGCTGAAGGATTTCTCTCTCCACATGTGTGGTTAGCGGGCAGATAATAGAAGACAGTAATATCTCTTACAAGCAGTTGCCTTATCCTGGCACCTGGCATCAGGCAAAAATCCTTCCCCCCCACCCCAGTACTCATCACACATTGTATGCCCACAACTGCATGAAAACACCAATTGCATGAGCCACCATGGGAAAGGAAGATCCAAGCTCCCATTACCTAAAAGGCACCTTCATCCCATCTCAGCAATAGGAAGAGACTATGGGCTTTCGAGTCAGAAAACAGCCTTTAGTCGATCAATAAAGATTTGTATACTAACTTCAGTATATAATTTATACCACTCACAGCAAGGAACTAGTTTACCAAGGACTCTTATAGGAGAATTAATCATATTTATGGTACAAGTCAGGTGAAAACAGTATTTATTGCACAAATAATGAGTGAATGGTTGAGCAAATTAACAACTGGCATTAGCTCCTAAATCTACTACTAAACACCAGCACTTCCTCACACTAAGCTAGTTCAACAGCTGCTTAGTCTACTACTAAGCCCTAGCACTCTTGACTCTGAGCTAGTTCAGCCTCTCAGATATTAAATCATACCACACTCACCCTCCTTATCATATGCAGCATTGAAAGATCTCAGGCTTATTTACAGACACAGTCTGTCTTTCTTCCTTTTCTTACACCTTGTTCCTTCTTTACTGAGTCCTGGTTGCTCTGTGTATCCCTGGCTGTCCTGAATCTCACTCTGTAGAGAAGGCTGGCCTGCCTCTGCCTCCCAAGTGTTATGGTTAAAGGTGTGCACCGCCGCCACCTGGCCTTTTTCTCTTAATTTTATAAAATAAAAGACACTTTATCTGTAGTTGTCTACAGAAATGAGTTATCAATTAAACCCAAGTAATTCTATTGTAGTAGTCAAATACAAATTACATTTTTTCTTTCTTTTTTATTAGGTATTCTCTTCATTTACATTTCTTTTTTTTTTTTTTTGGATTTTTCTATTAGATATTTTCTTCGTTTACACGTCAAATGCTACCCCCTTTCCAAGTTTCCTCTCCGAAAGTCCCTATACCCCGCCCCCCACCCTGCTCCCCAACCTACCCACTCCTGCTTCCTGGTCAAAGCAATGATGGACAAGAAAGTCTAACGTATACTCGGCTGTACTGAATATACCAAATTTGCTTTAGATAATTCACAAAGCACTTCAGATTTTTGCAGTACTTCAGCAACACACATAAAAACAATTAGTGTGTGCTCTAAATGGATTTTCTGCCATTTTTTATGGATTGGATTCTTCATAAATGGGAATTTGGTATGACTTTGGCTCTAATCTCTTTAATTAAAGGAAACTGAGTGACTTTATTACTCCTCCTGATTCTGAGTTAACATTATATAGAAGGCAGATAATATAAATACTACAATTAGTAGAAAGCATTAATTTAAAGCCATAGCATGGAGAACAGCTTATACTAAAGATGTAGTATCAGTTAGTTGTTATCTTGAATCCTACTGGCTTTCCTTCTAAATAAATGGTCTTGGTCTCTTGTATTTTCTTATATTTGAATGTCTTTACCTTCTAACCTCATTCCTCAGTAACATTTAATTTATATTTCTGAGCTAAGCCTGGCATTCTGTCTCTATAAGCATCTACCCACCCCTGTTACCTTTAGGCTTCCTGCCATATGACTTCTGATCAGGCTGGTCATTCGCAGGCTTCATCTTGTCATCAAAAGTCATTTCCAAATTCATGCCAAGAGTGAAAAACTGAAACAGTTGAGGACCTCAGCCAACTGCCAGCGTGCAGAGCTTCTGATGCAGTTTAAATAGCCGCTCTTATCTAGCAGAGGATGACTCAACCGTCGAGGGAGGAAGGGAAGCTTTGCTTCATATTGGAAAGTTGGCTAACATGAATTCTTAGGTTGTGTCTCTTGTGGGTGGGGAGAATGGTAATTCCAGTCATGCTTCATGACCTTTCACTAAGAAACAGACAGCAGGGGAACGAGGGATGACCATGACAATTATAGGAAAGATACTGCAGACAAATCAGATAAGGGTTTGGAAGTCAAAGAAGCACATTCTTCAAGTTAGGTCTGTAGAGAGGAATGTGATCGGACTGGATGGTTCGACTTGTTTGTTCACATTTCTCTGTTTGCTGATTCACCAAGGCAGACTGCTGCTATACGGTGTCTTTTTATAAGCACTATGCTTTACTTTTAAAGTTTTAATGGGCAATCAGAAATGTAACATAAGTCATGTAGGATTTCTACTCCTAGCCCTGAGTGCTAGAGTTTAGGGGAAGTCTTGAGTATAGAGACTTTAAACAGCAGCATCAGCCCAGTAGAAATAGCTAGGGTAAGTCTTAGATCTTTCTCTGGGTCTGTCATCTCGGGAAATATTTATATTGAATCTATATATTTGTCTGGGGGTTGAAGATAATGTATGTTTGATAATGTTTGAATTGCCAGGTATAGTGGCATTAACCTTTAATCAAACACTTGGTTCAGGATAGTTAAATTGACTAGAAAAGAATATGTTTTACTCTGACCTATGCCTTGGCTTCTTAATACCTATACACCATGAAAAGATATGTCTCTGAAATTACTTATACTTTTTAACCAGTGTGTGTGTGTGTGTGTGTGTGTGTGTGCGCGCGCGCGTGCGCGCGCACTCGAGCTTGCTTGTATGTGTGCAAAACACAGATGCAGAGGTCAGAGGGTAAATCAGGTATTGGTAGGCCCTGGTCTCTCACAGATTAAGGAAAGGTCTCTTACTGCCTGGTACATGCTCCAGGCTAGCTGATCTGAAAGGTTACAGATTCCCTCCTATCTCTGCCCTCCATCTCACAGTAGGAGTGCTAAGATTACAGACAGGACAGGTGTTTGACCAACTCTTGGGTTCCTAACTCAGGTTCAGCCCTTGCATATGCTTTTGTGAAAGTAACCCTCTATAGACTAAACATTATTGTTATTATTATTATTATTATTATTATTATTATTTGAGTTTGAGTATACAAGACTCTAACAGAGAGGAAAAAGTGGCGGGGGGAAAGGGGATAGATTGATTGTTGTTAGGGTTTTGTTTGTTTTGTTTTGTTTTGTTTTCTTCTGAGACAGTGTGTTTCAGAGGGTAATCCTGGCTTGGAACTCACTAGGTAGACAAGACTGGCTCAAACTCACAGAAATCTTCTTGTCTCTTCTTCCCAGGTCCTAGGATTAAAGGCATTACCATACTACCACAGCTGGACTTTTCTCTTGGGCTTAACCCTCTACAGAGATGTTTCCAGGAAATGGTAAAGACCTGAAGGAATTCAAAATGCTCCATGACACCTGGTGTCACACCTCAGTGGAATTTGATGTCTTTAAGCCCATGTTCTCAGAGGTACAACCTAAAATGCAGCAAAAGTCACAGAGCACATGTCACTGTACACAAGGAACTACGTCGGGAACATGGGAGTGCGCTGAAGCCTCTCTCTTCCTGTATCTGCCTCTGTGCTCATCATTTAAGATTTGAGGAAGCACTCCCTGGCTGCCTGTAGCTCTTAGTCTAGCAGTGGGGTCCTATGCGACTTCCCATTTCATGTTAGCATGTTTACTGGTATTGTCCTTGTTCAGGCATAGTTTAGGCATTGTATTTTTGAGGTACAATGAGTGTCATTAATGCAGAGAAGGAGAGAGAGAGAGAGAGAGAGAGAGAGAGAGAGAGAGAGAGAGAGAGAGA